>NC_031786.1:3602706-3788062 GCF_001522545.3 Parus major | reverse complement strand
TGGAAAGGCCCCGTCAGCCCGGCGGGTTCTGCCGCCCCCTGAGGGAAGCGCCCCTACCCTGAGGCGCTGCCCGCCCGCCCTCACGGCCCGAAGCAGTCCGCGGAGGTGAGGCACGCAGAGGATCACTGCCTGCTTATATAAAACAGGCCTTCCACAGTGGTTTGGAGATAGGAATTTTCTTAGGCAATAGCATACAAGTCTTGCTATCCAGCTGTTCTGTGGCCTCATCCAGGCGGGTCGTCGGTGTTCTCTGAGGGAGCCTCGGTGCCACTGGCCAAGCCCTCCTTGATCCTGTGAGGATTAGAGTTATCTTGAGGGGAAATTCTTCTCATGAAGTATATAATGAATGTCCAAAAGTTATCTACTGCAATTAAGTGCTCGGAAGAAGGAGCAGCACCCTAGTCCACTTACTCTCAGCAGTGATTTATTTTCTTTCTTTTGGTGCTGTCAGTTTTCTAACAACTTCTTTCATTGTATTTTCCACAACCAGACTCAATTTCTTCCTGCTCAGTCTGATGAGTGAATTGCCTAGCCATGGTATAAAGTCACTCAGAGGACAAAGACCTTTATTCATCTTCCTTGGAGACACATCCTTCACCCCTCAGCTTTGACCCCTTGTCTGGAAGCTTGTCAGTTCAGGATTAATAGTAAGCAAGACTTGGTTTTATGTTGGAAATTAACCTTGAGTTACTAATTGGTCTCCATTTCAAACAATTATTTTGTTAGGAATGAACCTGTGCTGTGACCCCAGTAAGTGACAGGTAAAAACAAGCAGACACATCTTGAAATACCACAAAGCTGACCTAGTAGGAGAGCTCCCTTTTAAGACATTTGCCCCAAAAAAGGCTAATGGCAGATTTAATAATTTTCCTAACTACAGCCAAAAAGACAGTTCAAACCAGGTGCACCCAATGACAGTTACTGTGGCAGAAGAGGGCCGCAGGTGGAAAGACTGGAGTGCCTTTTCAGCTCTGGACTTGGAAAGTTCCAAGTACAACATGGAATAGAGAGGGTCAGGAGGATGGTCTTTCAACACAAGTCAGAAGTCACAGAAGACATTGGACTTTATTTTTTCTCACAATTCCTTCACTTCAGGAGGGAGAGTACCCTTGAGTCAGGGAGAAGCCAAATGGTAGCATATATAGTCTAATTCATATTGGTTCTGAAAGGTAAACTTGTGTTGTCCCAGAACAAGGAGTATGATGCTCAGAGAGTCCTTTACCACTGTTAACTTTTGGACTTGAGTTTAAGACCCTGTCTCAAACCATCTGTGGTCCTTAGAGATTTTTAGCTTTTTTCATGAGTCTGAAGAGGTTAATCTGACAGTTAATCTGATCCAGTTCCAGCTGTGTATGTGCTGTCTAATTTCCTCCTAAGGTTGTGTTTGTGTGGAGCATTTTGGGCTTTTGATCCAAAATGCTGCATTTTCCTTCAGGAGTTGCCTCCCAGGTCTGGCCAGCTGGCTGAGCTCTGGTATGGAAATCAAGCTGGGTAGGTTTCTCCACAGAGTTCAAATTGTCAGAATTGGGAATTTTTGTAAAAGCCCTTTGGGGCTACTTTGGGTGGAGAAAGGACTGGTGAACAAACTCTTAAGATATGATCCAGAGGGCTTAGCTAGCAGATGTTGGCTGGGTCC
Organism: Parus major; assembly: GCF_001522545.3. Taxonomy (NCBI): domain Eukaryota; kingdom Metazoa; phylum Chordata; class Aves; order Passeriformes; family Paridae; genus Parus; species Parus major. The sequence goes on along the minus strand of NC_031786.1, from coordinate 3,786,426 downwards.
CTACTTTGAGGGGGGGTTATTGCATATTCATGAGCTGACCTTTTGAGCCACTTCCAATGCAGGGAGGATGCACATCTACATTTTGTTTGCAGTATTTGGAATATATGTTACCTATATGACTGTGAAAATGGGTTGGGGTTTATTATCTCAAATCTTTGCTGTCTCTATTTTGTCTGAAGTCCTTCCTTCTGTCTACATCTGCTCTGGGGTGGCCCAGAAACCCCCCAGTTTATCTAGCAATTACTGTCTCCCAAGGTAGCGTCACCAGGGTATGCAGTGGGGAGAAATGACATTCTAAATTAAGAGACTCTCACACACTTGCAAGATGATAATTTGTCTGTAACAAAACTCCTCATTAGAATACTGTTAATTTCCTTTCTGTGACAATTATAGCACAGCACTAGCTCATATGTGCAATGTGCAGAGATATTTCCCTGAAAAAAAATCATTACCACTAGTGAAAAACAGTCCTTAGAGGAGAAAAATGAACATGTAATTTTGCAGCAATTTCCCAATTTAGTGGGAGTTTGGTGTTAAGGTAAGGAGTTTTGGGGCTTCTCCCTGTTGATTGCATTCATGTTAGACTTTACAGTTGGCATTTTCCCACTAGCATCTGGAATCAGAGATGATACAGTCCCCAACTGAGTGGAACCTGTTACCCCTGAAATTCAGCTCATTTATTCTCTCTTTACTCTAAAAACTTGCTTCCCTCCTCCCTACAGACATCTTTAAATGACTGCTGTTTCTTTCTGTTGGCATAGCATATTTTTGCTTATCCATCTGTTTTGAAGTTTTGATGAGGTTTAGTTTTTCAATCAAAAAGAGATTGTTTGTATAATCACTGTTTAGTGCCTGGAATATTTTGGCAGGAGTGGTGTTGTATGAGTGAAGTGGGTTAGTGCTTCTCAGAAGGGCTGGATTTGGTATCCTGTTCTTATCCTTCAGGAGAGCAGGCTGGACAGGCTCTAGACCAGCGAGAAATGGCTCAAGGAATTGCCTTTAAATGTGCAGAAGGTCTGCTGCTTTTTCACTTACGTCATTAACGGGACAGAAGCCTTCCTTTTCATCAGTTGCACTGAAGACCTCAGAAGAGCTTTTATTTTGTTGTCATTTTCCTGCCTGAATCCTGATATAGAAAAGTTCTGTCCAGGTCCAAGGGTCCTGGTTTACCTCTCTGCTATGCTCTGCTACTGTAGGATGGAAGATCCTGCTCCTTTCCCAGAGGTATTCCAGCTGGATTAGTTTTACTTTTGGTTTTTGTTTTTGTTGTTGGTTGATTTTTGAACAGATTGCAGAGAAAGGAGGGACTTCCAGCTTGGTTCTGTACTCTTGACTGAGGTGTGTCTGATCTGGTACTGGATCTTTCCATCAAGAAAATGTGGCCTGTGGTGCTGGACTCTGCTCTGACTATGCTCTGTCTGGCTTTTAGCAGAAAGCAGAGGTACTGGCACCATGTGGATCAGCCTGGCTCTGCTCGCCCTTCCCCCTTGCCAGCCTGCTATTTCTGTACTTGATTGGAAGAAGCTAAAACTGCTGGATTTTTGCCGGCACTCAAGGCATTCCTCAAGTTCCTAATCCAGGCTCCAGATGGTTAAATCACCCATCCTGACATATAGGAACAAATAATTACAGTACAAGATGTAAACCCCACACCAGCCCATCACGGTGAGACTCTGGGACAGAAGTCGCCTGCAGAGAGCCCCGATGAACCGGCACGTCTGGTCCCCACGGCGGGCAGGAGGGCAGGGCTGGACCCGGCCGCCGCAGGGGCTTCCCGGTGCCGGCCACGGCCGAGCCTCCGCGGGTCGCCCCGTGGGAGGCGGTGCCGGCCGTGGGCAGGGGCCACCCGGCGCTGCTCCCCGCGCCGCTGCCCAGCCCGCATCCTTGGACGTGCCGCAGCTCCGGGCTCTGCCTCCGAGAGCCCCCGGGGCTCCCCCCGCGCCGGGAAGGGCGGACCCCCGTCCCCGGGCGATGGCTCGGGGGAGGCGCCGGCCGTGCCCGGGCCGGGGGCACCGCCCGGCCGCAGGGGCGGGAGGCGGGGAGGGGTCACTGCCCCGGCCGGAGCACGGCCGCCGGGATGCCGCCCGCCGGCGCTGCCCGCGCTAATTGGATGTTCAGTGGATGGAGGATTTCCTCCCCTCCCGGCTGCGGGAGTCATGAAGGCAGGCTCGGCTGCGCTTGAAAGTTTGCCAAGCAGCAGCTAGGTTTAATTTCTTTAAGGATCTGGGGAGAAGGGGGGCGGGGGCTGGAGGGGACCGTTTCCAAGCATGGGAGACAGGCTGCCGGAGCCTCACGCCAGCTCTTCCCCTGCTGTGGCTGCCAGCTCGGAGGCGGAAGAAATCGAGGTGCTGGACTCCGAGGATGTCCTACCTATGGCCGCAGAGGATGTAAGTTTCCTTTGCGCGGTATCTTCTCCCCTCTCCCCTGGGCCGGGATAATCGGCTCAAGCTATTCATAGCTGAAGCCCGGGATGGGCACAGGAGCGGGGCCGGTGACCCTGCGGGACGAGGGAAAGCCGCCGTCCCCGCCGCCCTCCCGCCGCCCTACGCGCCTCCCGCCGCTGGGTGTCTGCGGGCTCCAGCAGCCGCCGGGCTGGCTCCGTCCCCGGGGCAGCAGCTCCCGTCCCTCCAAGCTCCGGCGGCCCGGACAGGCTCCCGGTTCGCTGGGTGCCCGCGTCCGGTGGGGAGATGCCGGCGGGTGATGGATGGCCGGGCAGGGGCAGCGGACTGCGCACGGACGCGACTCCGGAGCCAGGACAGAGGCTGACACCTTGGCTCGAGGGGCTGCCAGGGGACAGAGAGCTTCTCCAGAGTCACAGCCACCCGGAGGGTGACAGATGTGAAACGCTCCTGCTTTCGGGAGCTGCTCCCTCTTCCAGCCCCCGATCAACAAACAGACGAGTAAGTTTTCTCCTCGGCTCGACAGGGCTGATGGCTTCTCTCCACCCTCCGAGCTCTGATGGCACGTGAGGGTGGGATAACTTAGCACCGGCTCTCTGCTCACCCAGCCCAAAAGGACGCGAAGGGGTCCTGCACACTCCAGATCTGCTCCTGCCGTGCTGAACGGCAGTGCCTGCAGAGCTGAGGCAGTTGTTCTGCATCTGCCGGACCCGGAGGCAGGAGCTCGCCGTGCACCTGTCTGGGAGGGAGTGAACGTGAGAGATCCTGCATTCCTGGTGCATCCCAGGACTGCTCACAGCTCTCCTTCCCAGCAAACTCGGCTGGGATGAGGACTGCAAAGTGTTTGCTCAGTCTGCAGCGGTAGGTGCAGAGTCTGTTCCAGCCTGTCAGACATAAAGCAGAGATACTAAACGTGTTTCTGAAGCGGGCTCTGGCTCGGGTATTGTACCACTATAAAAGGGACACTTGGGAGCTAAACCTCCAGCAGTGGCGCATCCCCTTGGCCCTCTCTACCTTTTTGATGGTGCTGAAGGAAGCTGCCCAGGAATGCTGAGGGACAGAGCCTGCTCTTCACCCCCCAGCCTTTCCTTCTGAATCACCTAGAATTCGTTTGCTGTTGAATTTTCCTCCCAGAGGGTAGCAGAGGAAGTGCAGTTGCTTGCTAGAGCTGCATTCCCCAGTCTATGTTCCTGAGCACAGTGCAGTCAGGAGGGAGCGTGTGATGCAGTTTGACCTCTGCTACAACACTGCCAGACAGTCCTAAGAAGAAATGCCTGACTCAGGGGCGTGTGTAGCTTTGACTTAGAAAGGGTGGTTTTCCAGGAGCTTTTACAGTCCAGGTTTTCAAACCCCAGTGCTTTCTTATATCAGACTGTGACCTTTTCTTCTCTTACAAATTTTGTGCTTGTCTGGATGGTCCTACAAGAAAGATTTCCTGTTGTGATACACGTGGGTCCCTTGGAGTTGCTCCAGCCTCTACGCAAATGCAGCCATTAGCAATTCAGTTCTGCCAGGGGGCCCCAGGAGATGCTGAAATGCTGAGTGCCTGGCAGGATTGGGCTCCTGGGACAGGAGCTGTCCCTGATGAAATCTAGATTCTCATCCCAGTTCTGCTGCTGCCTTGCTGTTTGACCTTGAGGTAGGACAGCTTGGATCAGATCCAGCTTACAATGTCTTGCCATTACTTGCATTGTTATTTGACTCTGGTACCTTGTTTTCTATAATCAACAAAACTAAAGCCAGCAGCTGCACTGGTTATGGGAAGCTGTTGAGACCTGGCAATAGATGATGTGACAGAAGCCTGAGGTATCATGTATCATCTACAAGTCAGAAAAGCAGGAAGTGGTATAAATGCCCTCCTTCTACTCTGCCAAGATTTCCTGCTGAAACAAGCAGGATAGAGAGCATCATCTCTGAAAATTTCAACTGCTCTGTGCTACTCTGTGCCCCCTGAGACCTAACTGGGGCTTGATTTTGTGTTGTTGCTATTACATCTAAAAGCCTGATGGAAGCTCTCTGGCTTGGCCAGCAAGAACTGACACAGGGTCAATTCTTCATGTGTTATTAACCACAAAAAATACAACATAGTGGAGGTTTGGCTGTCACAGCCTTGACAGTGTATAACAGCTCAGCTGTGATGTCATTGTAGCTCTCAGAGCAGCATTCCATAAAGCCAGGATTCAGGCAGTCCCAAAGTGTTCAGTTTAAAGTGCTGGGCTGATTTATGATGATAAATGGGAACTTATAAATGGAAAGAGACATGGAGAGGAGGCAAGCCAACAACTTAACAAAAAAAGGAATTCAGTGGCCTGATACTCCACTGTCTCTCCACTCAATTCTGCTTTAGATTTGTCTACCATGTGAAAGGAAATGTTCTTCAAGGACTAGATAAGACTCTCACCAGATTTCTGCTTTGCTAATAACACTGTGAAGAGATTAGCTTCTAGGAGTCTGATAGTTGTTGTTTTACTCAATTTGTTTTTTTCTGGGAAGGTGAATGAGGCACAAAAAAGATGTGGTGCTGAACAGTACTTCAGACAATGGAGCTGGAAATGTGCACATGTGCAAAAGTTTCTGGGGATCCTAAGCCAGTAGTTATCCCAGTGCTGCCCCACTGTCTGTTGCTGTCTTCTCAACTGGCCCCTAAATCGAGGATAGATGAGATCCTTAAACAATTCATTAGGAATTTCTTCTGTTTCATTGGACAGCGAGGCAGCAAGTCTGGGTCAGGGAGGTGAGCTGACATCAGTTGCTCTCCAAAGTATAAATCAGAGCCGGTTTCCAGCTTATTTTTTCTGTTTCCAAGTGACAAGGACTTGTGTAGTGTTCACATGGTTGTGAACATTGAAGTGGAGCTTCCTCCTATGCAGCATTTTTAAGGCAGATCTGATAGAACAAAATATGTGGGGTAAATCCTTGGAGTGGACTCTCTCCAGCCTTCCACCCTCCCACCTTGTGCAAGAGGAATTACTTGTTTTTCAGATGTGGACATGTGAGGTTCAGAGAACTGATGGGTTATCAAAAAACCTTTGCAGAAAGCCAGAGTCAGGAGCAGGCAGTAGACCGGGCTCTGACAACACAGCAAAGCAATTGATGGGTCAGTGTTGGGCCACAGAATCTCAGAAAGTGATCTGGCCAAACATTGCTAATTCATCCCTTCCCTCAATATACACAGAGCTTTCTTGATCTCTGTGAGTAAAAAACCCTTTTTTCCTTGCTTGCCTGCAATAGAGAAAGTGGGAGAAAACAGATATAACACATGAATGTTTTGAGTTCATCCTAATTTGGATTTGTAAATGAAAACTGTTCTCCCTGTGTTTGGTAGATTCCCCTGCCTCCTCCTCCGGAAGGGTAGGTGATTCTGGGATGAAGAAGGATGTTGGAAATGGCATTAAATCATTTGGTTATTTCTCTGTTAGAATGTACTTCCACAGTTTACTGCATGTTTAATGTCGTTGCTCTTATGCCTTCTTTTTATTCTTTTTCCTCCCTTATGCTGCCTCTCAGCACTGGAAAGCCCTATTTGATCAGGTATGTGAACTACTGATATATTCTCTCTGTCTTGTGAGCAAATAGCCTAACCTCTGGTTAATTTCCTCTGTACTGGCTTTCCCCTGCATTTAAAATACAGCCTAGGAGTAATGTGCTGCATGTTCCCAGTTCCCAGGATGCTGGTGTGCAAGTCATAATTATCACGGCTGTTTTGGGCCTTTCTCTCAGTTCCTCTTCGGAGTAGGCAGGGACAGCAGTGAGCCCATCCCTGGCGGCACAGGGGCTGAGCCAAGGTGCTGCAGGAGGTGCTCTGCTGCCAGTTGTGCTGTCCTTGCTTGTGGATTAAAGGATCTTCTATTCTTTCAGGCAAGCAGACTAAGACCTGTAAAACCAGCACTGTGTTCTTTGAAATGGCTCCCCAGCTACTAAACTGACTTCTGCAGGGTTACATCATCCAGGCAGGATCTGCTGCTTTAAACTTGCATAGGATAAGCAAAGAATCTGCTTCTATACCAAAGGCTGTGGTTCTGTCAGATAAATGCCTTGGGTCTGATCTGTAGCTGGCTGAAGTCAGCACAGCTCTGAAGAACTTTGAACTATAGCTGCTGAGATTTTGGGTTGTGGGTTCTAGTTTGTAAATTATGCTTTTAGCTGCTTTAACTGACACGTTTGCTTTGTGGTATCCCCTCCATCTGCTGGATTGCAAGGTGTAGCAGCTATAAACAGAGAAATTTTTCTAGGGTTGATTTGCTTCTAAACTGCAGCACTCTCTTGATGTCATAAACTTTTGCGCTGTTGTGCGTGCATGTAAATGTCACCTTCTGTAAGGGAGCTTGCTCTGACGCTGGCATCATCCCGGCAATAAAGTTCGGATGGGATTTCATCCCTGCTTTATGAGGCAATAATCTTGCCTCTGTGTCTGGCTGAACTACAAAGCCAAAAGCTGTGGCGCAGCCTGCAAAAGGATGTCCTTGGTACCCTGGGGGTCCTGTTATCATTCAGCTATTAACCGGGGCTGCCTGTTCTGATGAGAGCTCATTTATACCCAGTTAGCCGTGACCAACTGCTAATCCACGTGTCTGGACTGCAGCAAGTTGGCTGTGGTACAGTCAGCTGGCAGTTGGGAGCTGGGTATTGTGATTGTTGATCACACCTAAATGGTGTGGTGTGTTTGAATTCACTGGGGCTCAGAGGGGATGCTGCCACTGAAAAGGTAGATGCAAAATAAATTGCTTGTGGTCTGGGCTGAATGTTTTTTCCAGCCACTTTAAATGCTCCTGTCTCCAGCACTGGCCCTTATTTGGAGTCTTATTCTACAAGCATCCTTTGAAGTCATTGAGTCCTTGTGGGACGGGGCTGTTGGCTGTTAGCTACCTCAGGCTCAAAGAGAGGAATCTGTAATTTCCCATTGGACTTACTTGAATAGTAGATGGGATTTTTTTCCCTTTTTTTTTTTTTTTTTTTTCCCTTTTTAAGGGAAGGGAGAGTTTGACTGTTGGATGTACAGAACATTAGCCCAGTAACAATGGAACAGGCTGTAAAGGCAAAACTTCAATAATTAGTTATGCTTCAATTAGAGCTGCAGTTGAATTTTAAACTTTGTCTGTAAGGCTTTATTATCAAAGAGAATGCAACCTGTGACAAACTACACTTAAGTCCTGAATAAATCAATAATGTTCTTGTTGCCTGTGGGCAAAGCTGACGTCTTTCTGAAGCATTATACCAGCAAAGCAATGCAATTAGTCCTGCAGTGAATTGCAAGATGCTGTTTGTCATGGAACAAGGTTGCTATTTCCCAGCAGCAGTGTGCCAGGAGGAGAGGGGAACACTTTGTTTAGCTCTGATTTGCATCCATGTGAAACACGAGGACAGTATTAATAACTAGAGAAAGCTTGTGTGTTGGCACTGGGAACAGTTACAGCTCTCCCTGGGCATCAGGACCTGGCTGGGTGTGTACTCAGAGTGGAAATGGGTAGCCCAGGGTGCACCTGCATTTGTGACACATGGGCTGGGACTGGGAACCACCCTCTCAGTTGAGACACCTGGACCTCTGCTCTCACCACCTCCCAGGAGAGGAAAAAGAAGGCTCTGGAGAAAGTGTAAAGAGTGGCTGGGAATTTACAGGCTGGTATTCTGCAAGTGACTTGTTGCTGTCATATACTCCATCATCCCAGAAAGCTGAGAAGGAGAGGTCAGTGCACAAACACACAGCCTTTGAGAAGGGAAAGAAATTACTATTAATGCTCTCTTATTTGTTTGTTTTTTCTCTGAGGAGATATTTTAAAAACTTTTATTTAAGTTTACTGACAAAAAAAACACCAGGTTTCTGTTTGGACATACAAAATTTAAGGGGTTTGTTTTTTTTATGATCACGTCCCCCCCCCCCCCTCCAGCTTAAATTAAAAATTCAAAACTTCTTGATGGAAAAATTGCTGCTCAGCCATAAAGCAGTGCTTTTTGCTTGGTTATTTTAGGAGAGAGGACTGACTGACCATGTTTTCTGGAGGAATTTTTTATTTGTTTTGATCCAGCCCTAATCTGTCACACCGGATACTGTCAGTGACTCAAGCCAAGATTTTCAGCCACTTGCAGATTGATTCATTTAATAAGTAAAGGAACTTAAATTAGTCAAAAAGTTAGACCCAGAACTGCTTCCTATGCTTTGAGGTTCAAAGAAGCCCCTCCCAGGACAAAATCCTGACTACACTGAAGCAACTACCAAAATTCCTCCTGGATTTAGTGGGCTCAGCACTTCACCCAAGAGTTTGGGAACAGGCAGACCCACAGCTCTTCAGTGCTGCAGCCAGACAGTTACAGTTCAGCTGCTGCCTCATACTGTGCTTGCAAGATGTGGTTTTTATTACAAGGCCATGGCCCTCGGGCAGCTCTAACTCACTTTTATATGGGAACTTTTATAGGGATTCATACATTTATTTATTGTGCTCATAAACACCCTCCACCCCCACACACACATTAGCTCTGCATCTGCTGCCTTCTACAGAGCCTTCACCATTGCTGTGTGCTCTGTGCTGTCTCCATGAAGAATCTGAGCTCTGAGCAGAGCAAGCTCTCTCCATCCCTCTGCAATCACTTGGGTTTTTCTTCATTTGTTCTTCAGTGGCCAAAGCCCCATTTTTTTGTTAATCTTCTGGTAAGGTTGAAAATGCAACAATCCCAGGAGTAGCTGCTGACAATTTCATGCTTCTCTGTGCTAATAAGATCCGTTAATTGCCTTGCACTCAGACATGAGAACATCTCCCAGTCCTTGCTGAAGTCAAATTGCCTGATGGTTGGAGAGTGAGTCTGCAGATGAGTGTCCTGAGGGGAAGTTCCTGCTTTTCTATGTCCTCTCTAGGCCTCGGGTGCAGTTCTTTGCCTCCATGTCCCCAGTGCCCCTGCTTTGGCAATGATTGCAGCTCATTGGTGTTACACAGCCTGTGGCTGGGTTGGTTGAAAGGGGCTATCAAGGACAACAGTGGGTTTTTTTGGGACAAGCCTGCCTTTCTGAAGGTGACTTTTAACCTTTTTAGATGCCAAGAGCTTGTATCATCTTCTCTGTTTCCCCATCCCCGTGGCTGCTGAGATTTTGAGGGTGAATTAGCATTATCAGCCCTCATCACAGAGTTTGAACTTCTCACCCATACCCTGGTTTGTAGTCATGACAACAAACTTGTCTTAAATAGACTCAGACAAAACTCTCCAAAAAGACCCTCTTCACTAGCTCAACACCTTGATCCTATTGCTTGTCAATCCAGGCTGTGTTTTTGTTGCAGCTGCTTTAGAAATCCTAGATTCCTCCCTGAGACTTGTGTGTGGGTGTGATGGCAACAGATGAACAGAGTTTATGGGGAATGCAGAGAGATGCCAAGTTACCCAGTCTGTGTAGGCAGCTAATGGAAAACTTGAGCTCAGAAACAAGGCTGTAGAGATAGACATGCACTTGCCAGGAAGAGTTCATTTGCTGACACTACCAGCAGTAGGTGCAGCTGAACCTGCTCCACCACGGTCTCATAAAACATTAAAATATGCTTTAAAAGATGCTGACTTTGCAGCTGCCTTAAATCCAGGGCTAGTTCCTGCACAACTGAAATTGTAGAGCAATCCATAAAATTGGGGCAGCTATTATCATGGCCGGTGGTAACTGAGGAAGGGAATTATTTTGAACTTAATGATCTTTTATGTTAACGGTCCCTTTTCTCTGGGTAGCCTTTGGTGCAGGCAGGCAGAGCTAGTTCCCACACTGCAAAAGAAATTCCAGTTTATTTACTGGGGCACTGTTGAGCTAAACATGACCTTTCACTCTGAAAAATTTCCCTGCCTATTGTTACTGGCAAACCCCTGCTAGCTGTGACTGCAAGACCTCTCCAGGCAGGTTTCACTGAGCTCTAGGCAGTGGTTTGTGGCTTGAGATTTCATCTCTTTCTCTAGAAAGCAACTTGTGTCTCACTGCTGGTTTGTTGGATTACTGGGAACAGGTGGAGCAAAAATTGTAATGTAAAGAATAGGAAATTATGGCAGTGATAGCAGCAGTATAGGTAGGGGGGGTTGAGCCCAGAATTGTATGTAATCTCCAAGTCCTTGCCTGAATTTTGGACTACTGCTGCCTTTTTAGTGTTCTTTGGGACATCTGTCCACATTTAAATTGGAGTGGTGCTGCAGATAGGAGGCTGTGGTGCAATTAGGAAATAGTCATCAACTTGTTACTTCATCTGCTGAGGTGACTGGGGAATCAGAGGTGCTGGTGGGAAGACTGTCCATGGTAATAACAGATTAGCATCCAGGCCCCAAACCAACATCTGCCTTGTCTGCCATATCAGATGCTTCTGAGAGTGTGACAAGAAATGTGTCGCCTTCTCCCCCATCCGCCAAGCTGTGCATTGTAAAAGGGAGAGATATTTTAAAATCTACGAGGGTCTCTTGGCAATGCACAGAGGGGTTCTGCATCTGCCCCACGCCTTGAAGCCTAATCTCATTTACAGTTGTCAGCGTGGGCTGCTGGAGGAGATGAAAGGCAAAGGACAAGGAGGGAGAACAGATTAGTCTTGAGCAGAGGGCACCGGGAGTGCACCTGCCTCTGCCCCACTACCTTGAGGAGGGGCAGCAGGAGCAGCTGGGCATGTGTCATCTGCTGCTCTTTGAGGCACCCAGCCATGGAGCACACGATTAATGACTCAAGGGGCTGGGCTTTTGTGAGTGATAAAGCCCTGGGATTTAGGCTGGGCTCTCAGGCCTTTTCTCTGAGCAACACCATCATTTTACATTTCTCAAGTGGCGTTGTGGTCACAGCGAGCTGCTGTCTGTGGCCACAATGCTTCCCTTTCTCCTCTCTCCCCAAACTGGGCTGACCTTTGTCATGCAGCATTAACCCTTTGACTCCTCCACTTTGGGTTATGGTATTGGGAAAAAAAAATAATCCCTTCAAATTCATTGCCCTGTGGATAGCCTTGAAGGGAAGAAGGCGCTGGTAGGAGAGGATCTGTTTTTGCTGATGCTCTCTGGATTATCAATTCCTTACTGCCTTCAGCCAAAGGCTTTTTTGAATACAGCCTGGGAAAGGGGAGGGGAATTTATCCTTCCCTCAGCCAAGGAGGGAAACTTAGGCATTGACCATCAAATATATGTCCAAGAGACTATTCCCTATGCAGAATCATGTCTTTTACCATGCCTGGATTAGCCTGTGTCTATCCCCAGTGCTGTTACGGTGGATGGCAATCTCCCAGCACTTCAAGGCTTATACCCAAATTTGGCTTTTAGCCACAATACCCTGGATTGATGGCTCAGCATGAAAAAGCCACATGGAGGTCATTAATGATCTTCCCATCCCTTGCAAGATGAACAGCAAAAATGTCCCAGGTTCCTCCTTAATCTTCTAATACCTCTGTACATGGAGCACCAGCCAGCCCTTACACTGAATGTGGATCTCTGAGATTGTATTTACACCTTCCCTACAGTGTGAAAGGTTTGTAATCAGCTACCCCATTTCTCCCTTCCCTGGCTATCTGGACACTCCTCTCTCCAATCCCACCAGCCTGTACACAGACTGTTGACTTTGACTAGTGCAAAAAGTTGGGAGTACAAGCCATCAATAAGAACCAGATATTGGCAGCATAGAAAACACAGCACTCTTAAGCTTGTGCCAGTAAAAGCAGGCATCTCCTGAAATGTTTAAAGGAGTCATAACAAGCACACCCAAAAACACATGGAGGCTGAGTCAGTCTTACACAGCTCATGAGATACTGGCAGCTTGATGCCTCTAGATTTGTAAAAAGTCTCAGGAGGCTTCCTACTCATTACACATTTGTGTACCTTCCACGTCTGAGCCTAGAAACCTGCACTTTGGAGTGAAGTGTCCAAGAGGGATGTTGAGCTGTGTCCAGAGCTGTGTGTCTCTGCTGCTTCCTGATCCCAGCTGCAGTGTGGGGCTTTGGAATCTCCACTCTGCCATTTCAGCTAAATGTGCGAGATGGGATTTAGGCACATAGATCCTTGCTAGTGCATTGTTCTCAAATCCTGTCTTGCACATAGAAAATCACTGAAGCAAAAAAACATTTAAGCCTGCATGTTTAGAAAGAAAGGGGAGAAAAAGCCATAAACACAGAGTGGATTGATGCTGTTTTGCAAATCAGCTGGTGCATTGTACTCTGTGGCTGTGTGCTGTCATGACAGAGAAGGAGTAGAGATCATCTTGTCTCCAGAGGAACAAGCCAGCTGCTAAGCGAGTGGAAACTGTTTGGAGGTGCTTTTCTACACCATTATTACTTACGCCTGTAACATTTACAGGACTTTTAAAGTTACTCTCTACCAGACCTGAAAAACAAATATTTCTCCTCTACAGTAGGAAGTATGATGTTCCCATTGCTTGCTGGTATTTGCAGTCATTGCAAAAGTACTGGGGCACATTTGCAAATTAAATGCAGCAGTGGGAGTGTTTGAGTTTGACAGCAGCCAAGGAAGCTGTGATCTCTTTCTGCCTCCTCACTAGGTGTTGTACTATATGTTGGTCTGAAATCAGTTAAGTACCAACAGACCATGAGACAAAGTTGATGGGATTCAGCTGATGGGCTGTTTTCCTGCTCCATTATATATACAGGCTCCTGAGGAAAGCTGATCGCTGAATGGCCTGGATTTTTGTGTGATTCAAGCCTTGTTGTGTTTGTCTGTTCAAGCTGTAGCACTTCTTTCCCTCTCCCAGTCTCCTGAGTGTGGCATCAACCCCAATTTGGCTGCTCAGGGTAACAAAGGAAATATTCTGTTCACTAGAGGCAATTTCTTGGTGAAAAGTGTAGTGAAAGTCCTGAATGTTTGTGATCCCTCTGAGCCTCACTTGGACCTTGAATTCTTTCAGCTTTAAAACTCCACACTAGCAAGACACAGAGAATTTATGTGTTCTTAGTGTCCATTCCTGTTGCTTAGGAGCAGCTATCTGCAGTGACCTGGTGTTGTTGGTGAAAAGACTAACGATGTATGAAACTGATGTTTAGCAAGCAAGATCGATCTTATCCCTAGGAACTGTTCTTCATGTTTGATACTTGACATACTTTGTAAATAGCAAATGCTCTGGAGTCTCCTGGATTGCATGAGGGAAAGATGAATGAGCTGAAGGCAGAGCTGTTAGTGACTATCATCAAACCTCTGGTCTGATGCACTTCTTCAGGGCAGTGTTCTTTGAGGAAACATCTCTGCCTCAGTGATACTCCACAAACAGGTACCAGTGATGATGGAGTCCCTGGTTGGTGTAGCATACTTATTTGTGGTGTATAATGGTAGTGGAAGTGTTTGTTGCTGGCAGCCTGCAGCCAGTGAGATGTAGCCTTGCTTGCCTCTTGGCAGAGAAAGAATCAATAATATAGAATGTGAAAAACCAAAAGTGTCACATAAACTATTGGAGGACCTGATCCTGAATGCTCTGACTTGGTTTAGCAAAGCATTTGAAAACAAGTGTGCCAGTTGTCCTGGATTATTTATGTGTCTGACATAAACTGTGTGTTTTGCAGGGGTTGGTATCAGAATGGGGTGTGCCCTAAGGAATTTAGAGAGCAAAGTCGGGTTTTAGATCTGCCCCTCAGCTCTAAGATAGAGCCAGATGCTTGTCTTCCTGCCACTCCTCTCACGTTTACCCTCACACTGAGAAATAATGGGGATTAGAATTTGAGCATCTTTTGTCACTGCAGGCAGTGGCCTCCATGGAATGATGTTGGTTTTTAGCCTTGTCTTTTGCCCTGGGGAAGAAAATCAAAGTATTTATTGTGGTTACTTCTTCTGTTTGAAGTGCTGCCTCTTCCCTCATCTACTCCCTCTTGGCTGCTGGTAGAGGAGTTGCTTTTGCACAGTCCTGCTATCACTGGATTTCTGTCTCTGTCAGAGAGAGAGGAGTCAACAGGGAGGACACAAACATTATTCCTTTGTATGTCCTCTGACAATAGTATTTAGGTCTTGGGGAAATGTTTCTTTTTGCATGTATTTGTGCATTTAGGCAGCCCTTTTGGGGCAAACTGCTGTGGAGAGCATGGGAGATGGTCCTGCTGCTGCTGCTGCTGCTTGCTCTTGGTCCTTGGTTTCTGAGTCGTGCCTGGAGACCATGGCTGGAAGAATAACTTCCTTCTAACCTAAATAAAGTCTGAAGAATTTTTATTAAGGTGTAAATTTGCTTTATCACACTTGGACTTGCCAGCCCTGGGAACTGTTTGGGCAGGTCTTGTGCATATGCATGCAGAATGTACCTTTGACATGTTAAATATTCTGATGTTGTGTCCTCTAGGGCTTAGTGAACCAAAGTCCCCTTCAACAAGACCAGTGCTCAGGACGGCTTGTCCCAGGGTAGTGATAGACAAAATTCCTCCCAGAGAATTGTTTTAATGTATCTGAAACAGTGTTTTCCATCTTTATTCCCCCTGTGCTCCATGAGCTGAGAGCTGCCATTGTTGCATTGATTTATGGGATCTTTTAATGTTGGTACTGGTGACCAAGAAGAGCCAGAAAGTAATTTGCCAGGTGCTGGTTTATGACCTTAGTGAATGGACCTGAAAAGCACAGTAAGAATTTTCTGGGCCTTATGTAGTTCCAGATGACAGGGAGCTCCAAACTGTTATTTGTCCATGTGGAGTAATAAAACTGTGAAAACTAATTAACTTTTGTGTCTACTGCAAAACAAACAAGATCATGCAAAAATACTCCACACTTGCAAGCAACAGTGAGTTTATGGGTTTATAAGCCTGTTTTAATGACCAAGCATGTAGTGCAATGTGTGAAGTGTGTTCCTTTTGCTGATTTCCAAAGCTATCAGAGTATAACAAGCTTTACCAAGCACAGAGGCTCTGAATACCAGCTTGGGATAATGTCTCCTTCATCCTTATTAATTATGTAGTGGATGTGTGGGTGGAGGTTTGACACAAAGCTGCATTGGATGGTTTCCTGTAGTCTAAATCGGCCTGAATTACATTGAGCTGCTGCAGTTCATTCAAGGAAAGATTCTGTCTGCAATGTGAGTACTGTAGTCTTTCTGAGGTCATTCTCTGCTTGTCACATGTAGGTGAATGAGCTCTTTCTCAGTGGGAACACCAAGGAGTTTTTCTGATGTTAGCAGACCAAGAGTCAGCCCTGCTCAGGACCTGTCTCCTGTGGTGGGGATGCTCTGTGTGTGCCAGCTGTGATGTTGACATCAGAGCAGAGTTGTTTCCGAGTGCCCTGGTGTTGTGTTCCTCACCGGTGGCAAGGCACTTACCAACATTGTATAGACGATCCAGCCTCTGTCATCTGACACCGGTTCAGAGGGAGGGAATGACTGGCTGTTCCTCTCCCTTAATCAAATTACTAAGGTAAAACTCCTGCGGTCCCCTCACTCCTGCATTACTCAGTAGCCCCTAATACTGGATGTTTAACTCTGTGTTGTTAGGCTCAAATCTGCTGATTCCTGTTGTCCTTTCCTAGGATCTATCAGTTTAGCCAAGATACTTGTCATGATTGTTGATACGGGAGCAGGTATTTGGAATTTGAAAGAGAAATCATCTTAAAAGCAGGAAAACAGTGATGTGACAAGATTTTTAAAATTATTTCTTCTTTTTCTAAAAAATGTGCTCAAGTTGTCATGATACTCAGTACTGGAGCACCAGGCAGCATGGGTCTATCCCAGCTTTAGTTTTCTCCACACAGTATTATTGCAGAGGTATTGTTAACTAACCTAAAATAAATGTGTGTGCATACTTACTCCTATAGAATTCTGGTTTTCACCCATCAAATCAAGTCCCTGTGGATTTTCATCTCCCTCCCAGATCTGGCAGACAGTGAAAAAGGGAGCTATATTTAATCTGAAATGTTCTGTATTTTGAGTCCAGAGTATGAAAATGTAGCTTTACTCCTGACAAGTTTCATGGATTATTGCTATAAAGCTTCACACCTAAATAGGAAGGATAAAACTTCCTTCAGGAAGGGCAGAATTTCTCATTTTGTGAGTTACAGATTTTAGTTCTTTTGAGAAACTGAAAAGCAGTGTCAGTCACTGTTCTCATATCAAAGAATTTACCAAGGAGGAACGGTTTATCAGAGGAGACAGACAAAAGTCTTGTGTGGTAGAGTGATATCAAAATACCCAATTCCCTTCTAGAGGAGAAGATGACAGTCACCAGATTGGGAATCATTTGCTTGAAACAATATTTCTGGCAACCAGAGAGATTGGCATCATTGTCAGAATGGTGCTTACAAACATTTCATCATCTTCTTGCTGTCACTACTGTTCTGTCTTTCCACTGGAGTGCCTGCTCCATCTGTCCTCCTGAAAGGCTGGCATGTATTGTCCAGGAGAGAAGATGATTTTCTGGTCCAAATGCAGTCCCTGCCCAGCAGAAATGGATATAGAAAGTTTCCTCCTTTCCCCACTGAATGCACCCCTGTGCACCTGAGTCCTGTCTGATGGGTCCAAGGGGAGGTCACTCTGCAGAGCAGGTCCATCCTTCCATGCTGAGTGTCCTGCACCCAGGGGTGTGGTGATGGGATTGCAAGCTGTTACCAGGGTGCAGATGCTGGTCTCAGCAGTAAGGGCTGAGGCTGGTGGCTTCTTTCTGCTCTAAAGAGAGGGAGAGAGGCAGAGCAGATCAGACTGTACAGGAAGGCTTGAGTTGGGGAAAAGCAGAGTGCCCAGTTTTGCCCATGTCAGCACTAAACTGACACTGGTGGAGCTGCTTCAGTGCAAAGGCCAGCTTTTGTTTCTGGCTCCCAGTGCTGAAGGGGCTGTTTGTGACAGTCCAGGTGGTCTTTGTGCTGGTGCCCCACCAACTGGGACAGCCCTCACCTGTGACACACAGAGTTACAGCTAATGAAACACAAGGTAAGTAGAGTTCCCTGCAGTAATATGGTCAGAACTTTTCCTTGCTGAGTAAATTTCCACCCTGGTTTCCACCTGGCAGCATGTGGTAGGCACAGCCCTGGTCTTTGCTGTAAAGTGTATCTAACAGAGCCCATCAGTCACAGCATCCTGCACCTGATAAGGCTTAGGGGGACAGCCAAACTCTGAGCCCAGCAGCTCTCCCATGGGGCTGCCCTGCAATGTGCTCCTCTCTTTTCTGCCTGATAGAGCAGAAAAGGGAGGAGCAGCAGTTGTCTCCCAGGGCTGGCCGGGTCATTGGTGTTTCTGCTTGGCCATCCTCTTGCTGGTGTTGCTCACCAGATATGTCACTAAACAGCAGCAGAGAGAGACCCAGTGGCTCAGATCTGATTAACCTCTACATCTTTATCCTGTGTCTTAATTGGATTAGCTGCAGGGGGGTGGTTTTTCTCTTGTTCCTGATTTTTTCTTAAACAGGTACTTATCACTATGCCATCTGATGGGAGCAACAAGTTTGAGTAGCAAGACCTGTGAATAAACAAGCAGTGTTAGCTTCTTCCCCACTACTCAACTAACAGCTCCTGCTCTTCCTTTCTAAAATACGGCTGTAGCTGATGCTTGTGAGATGGCTTTGAGTAAACCCTGCAATCCGATCTCTTGGGAGGTGTGGGCTTTGCCTAACAGCCTGAACCCAGAGTCCCTGATTGGTAACTGCAGTTCTGCCACTTTTGGGAAAGATTTCTGCTCAGTAAATGTTCAAAGCAGTATTAACTTTCCATGTTCAGTTTCTTTCATCTTTTGTCTGAGCTTTTTAGTTTCCTTCAGAGCCTGATTCTTCTGCACCTCAGGGTTTTTGCATATATCACCACAGTGGCTGTGGGTTGCAGGGAATTGGCCTTATTCAGCACTGCAATAGCCTTTCCTCTTCCAGGACTTCAAAGCTTGTTCTCTAGTATCAGTTGATTTAGTTTCATAGGTGGGAAAATGGAATAAGGAGATCATTGAGTATATTCTGCTATGATGGAGTACAAATCCTTAAAAGTAGCCTAAATAATCCTAAAAAAAATACCAAAAAAAGGTAATTTGATTATGGGATCGCCCCTAATTCCTCAAGGTGTTCTCTGCCTGTGTGGTGCCTCTAAACTGGTTCTCCAAAAAAGGAGAACCAGTTTAGAGGAGTCTTTCCCCCATGTCCATTCTTCAGCCTGCAGCACCCAATTTCCTTCTCAAGAAGCTTAAAATAGAAGGCTCTTTCCTTGCCATAGCTGTAATTGGTTCTGGACTGGGCACTGGAGAGGTAATGGAGGGGGTACAGGCTGCTGAGAAGTTCTCTCTTACATCTGTTTCTCGACAGCGGTGTACAAGGAGTGAATTGTAGGTGAGATATCAGGCCACAATTCTGTTCCAGGAGGAATAATAGATGTACCAGAAACAGGCTGGCTGTTACAAGATCAAAAGTGCTGTTACATTAAAGCTGGTAATACTGCCTGGCTTGGCAAAAGCCTGACAAAATGTTCCAGGGTTTTAATGTATATTCAGATAAACTATCTTCCACAGTGAGGCTCAGGCCTTTGAATCTAGTCCATGTACAAGAGCAAGGGGTTTAGTGACTTGGTAAGAAGGTAGCTCCAAGGAATTTCCTTTGTACAGGGCTCGAATGTAATTAATTTGTGAGCACTGTGTGCAGCACAGTTACACTCTCACAACAGAGTTCAGTGCTTTTTGGCACCTGGGGTGCCTTTGCAGGGTGTGTGGTTGTCAGGAACGGGCTCTGCTGCTGCTCCTAAAGAAAACATGATCATTAAGTTGAGTTATAATGGACATTAGTTTCCTTTTCCAGATTTAATGCATTCATGTATTTAATGTCCACTGGCCCTTTGGCAGCTCACAGACTGGATATGTAAATTGGTAGCTGTGAAGGATGACTGATCTGTTAATAGGTGGAATTTGATGCTCATAAAATGAATGCATTTAATGTTGCACGGCAATGGTTTGCTTGAAATTTTAAGTCTCCTGAAGATCTCTTACTTGGAATTCTGTGGCTCTGGCTCTATTTGTTACAAAAAGCAATACAAATTGAGAGGCCCTGTGGTTTCTGAGGGCTGGCTGTTCTGTTGTCTGTGAGTAACACTTCAACTTTTTCGGTATCAAATATTATTCTAAGGAAGCTGTGAAAGTGGGAAATGCAATAATATCTGAAAACAAAACACTGCAGTCAAATTCATGATGTCCACAGAAATAGCTGTCTTTGGAGATCTGCTCAGATACTATTTTTCAGGAAAAGACAAGTTTTAGTAGATAATTTTTCATTATTAGGCTTTCATTGAGGGATACAGAGGACTAGAAAGATTTGGTGGGTCATTAAAATAAGTACAAATCTGCCACTGTGGGGTTTTAAACACAAAATGAAATCCTGGCCTCTCAGAAGGGGCCTCGCTTGCTTCCTTTGGGCCCCACACTAATTTCATTGCTGGTTTCAGAAGGGTAAGGATTTCCACTGATTTTAATTTTACAATGTTTCTTTTAGTGTGCAGACATTGAAATATGTAATTTCTTTTGCTTAGGGTTTCATTAAAGGAAGCTGTACCCCCCTTTCATGGCAGAGCATTTGTGTGATAAATTGCGTTTTACAAACACATGAAGTGGTGATGATCCCTCAGATATTGCAAAGCTACACTCTGAAAACATTGGTGCTTTTTGTATTTCTCTTTATCACTGTGAGAAAAATACTTCAACTTTTCATTATTTCAACAAGCCTGGGCTGAAGGGACAGTAGCAAATACGCAGGGAGAATATTGTGATTTGCACCACAAAGTTGTGCCAAGGTGAAAGGAATATACGGGCTCAAATGATCCCTTCTCCTGAGGCTTTTATGATTTATTTTAATATTTTCTAAGGTGAAATGCTAGATCCAAGCCTTGCTACCAGCCAACATCTTTCATGTCAGGCAAAAAACCTTTTACTTGTGTCTTCCTTGGCCACCACCCCTCCAGGTACCTTCAAGTACTTGTGATTTCAGCATGGAAGAGTTTGGCTGTGAAAGTCTAGCACTGCTGTCATAATGTGCTGCTCTGTGGGTCCTGCATCCACCTCTGCCTGGTCTGTTCTCCAGGGATGTGTGCCAGGGTTAGACTGAACAGTGTGTCAGTTTTGCAGCCTGAGGAAATGACCGTGGTTTGCTGTGTTTCTGAGAAGGCTGTTGAAAAAGCCGGATTTGTTGTGTGGGCAGTAGGAATAGAACCAGGGTGAAGTACCAGTGTGGAGTGGCTGAGTGTGTGGGTGGCACACATCCATGGCATTTCTTTCTCTCACTGTGGCATTTGAAAAAAACAGAGGCAAGCAGGGATGCATGGTTATGATGTCTTGGCTCTGAAGCTGGCTAGTTGTGATTGCAGGGATCTGCAGCCTTCTCTGGGTTAGTATAAACACATCTTTCAACTTGTAAGAAATCTGCTGTGTTTCCTTGAAGGATGTCAGTGAGTGTGTAGGCAAACCTCAGCTGCTTTTCTTGTGGAGGGTTGGTCTCCCAAATAAGATTGTCTTGAGTCTTTTCTCAAGCCCATGAATTCAGTGGCAGCTGAAGGTATTTGGCAGCTTTGGGTCCCAGTGACTCCTCGGGGCTGCAGAAGGCAGCATTGCACTGTGGACAGGTCACTGTAACCACCAGCTCTGCCACTGAGCTCTGGTGTCCCTGAGCTCTGGCTGCTGTTGCTTGTGCTGCCTGAGCTCACAGCCCTGCACACAGCTCATGGGACTCAAGGGGGAAGGAACAGGGAAATGTGGAGGGCTGAAAATAACCTCAAGAAATTTTTCACCTTCCCCATCAGCCCCCCACCACAGATCAAAGTTATCTAGAATGTTCCTTAGCGTAGGGAGGGATTCTCACTTCAGCTTGTCTGAGACCAGGACCACAAGGCCTGGGAAGAGTGAATTGAGAAGCCACTCACCAGGATCTGCTTCTTCTGGTGACACCAGGTGGCAGTTTTTGAAACAATTTTTACTTTAGCTGCCTCCAAACTCTGTAGAGTTGAGAACTGGAGCAAGCAATACTGGTCATTTAAAATGGCCATATAATTTTAATTGACATAATAAAGACTGATGTGTAATATATATTTTTTCAAGCAATAAAATCGGGCAGGAATTAATCTCAGCTAAGCAACGAAGTTGTACTTCCTTACTTGCTACAATTAACATTTTTCTATGCAGTGAGATTTTCTAGCATAGAAATGCTGAGAGTAGAGGGTGATGGCCACAGGCTTGCTTTCTAGCTGGCCCAAGCATTCTGATGTGTAGTGCTTTACTAAGGGCTAACCAAAACTAAAAGTCCTGTCTGAATCTCCTGTCCAGCTCCTCTGAGTCAGTGTGATGAGCAGAGCCTGGTTATATCTGTTCTCCATCTGCCCCTTCCTCCATCATCTTCACTATCATTAATTGTTAATGTCCTGCCTGAGAGACTGTCTCTTAGCACAGTGCTGATAGGATCTTTCCATGGAGGATTGAGGCTGGAGTGGATTGGCAGGAGACAGTATCCTTGCTGTGGGAAGTTTGCCAGATGTGTGCAAGTTTGGTGCTGCTGCTCTTCCAGTTACTCCAGTTCATACCTGGATATGGGCAAGGGTCAGTGTCAGCTCCATGACCTCTGACCAGTTCATTGGGCCAGATGTGGTCTGCTCTGGGTTTGGGAGGGGCCTCTTGAACCCAGTTGCTGCACATGGCCTTCGAGGAGACTGTCTGTTTATATCAGCTGCACCATCCCATGCAGGTGATTTCACACCTGGTCAGGTGTGGACCACTGTGTGGTCACAGGGATTTAATCTAGGCAGTGATAATTCTAACAGAGTAGTAGAGTGCTGGCAGGGGGAGTTGAGATGTCATTTCTTACCATGTCATGCTCCCTAGGTGGTTAATGTGTCTGTAAATCACACAAGTGCTTTCCTGTGGCTTTGCTTTCTGCTACTGCTTCAGCTGCCAGGATTTCATGGGCCACAGATCTCAGCTTTTGTCACAAGTGCAACCTCCTTGCCCTGTAAAGGTACTTGGTATGCGTTTCCAGTGCCCTGAAGCATAGCTGAGGGCCCTGCTAAACTCACTGAATGCAGGCTCTGAGAGATTATATTTAATTTTGTTTTATCAGGTTTGCTTTCTGTTGGAGTCTGTATTTTTTCCTGTGTCTGTGCAGGGAGCATGGGAGTATCTCATGGCATTTCAGAAGGTTAGGAGTTTCCCCTTACCTGGTTAGTCTCCTAGTCTGCTCCTGGGAAGCCCTTGGAAACCCTTATTGCTCTTTCGCAAAGGTGATAATGTGTCCTGCAGTAACCAGAAGGTATCTGTTACCTTGCAAGGGCAGCCTGGGACCTGCAGGCACAACTGCTGCTGGCTGTCGGTAGCACAGGTGATGACTCTCTTTTTCCATATTCAGGACAGACTGGCAGAAACTTTCTGTGCTTTGAAGCCATCACATCAGGGAGGGTTTCTACAGCTACAGCAGTTGCAAAACAGTTTTCTCCCAGTCTAGAGGGAAACCTTTGAATCGAATTCATCTCAGACTCTAAGTCTTAAAGATAGCCAAGTAAAAACAGCAAAGTTTGCACCAAAGGGCTCAAGTTTGTTGGCCTTTTGAAGGGGATGTCAAAAGATGTTCACAGTGTTTAGAAGCATTGTTGGATTTATTTATTTATTTTTGTATGAAAATTTCACTGGCTGGTATTTCCATTTCCCTTTTAAGCCATTTGAGATTACATTTCTTTTGTTTCTTTCTATTAAAACTATTTTTATCCCGGTTCATGGGACTGTACAAGTAGAAATAAAAACTGCTTGGTATTTCTTTTCCCATCCTATCTGTTCTTCATCCCCAGCTCCTTTCAGCTCCCCCCAGCTCTCCCCCCTTCCCTCCCCAGCTTGCCTTGAAGGGCTGGGAAAGCCAGAACAGGCGCATTATGTTGCCTGTGTGATTGTTGTGGGGTTGTGTTTGTGTGGGGAAGGTCACGAGACAAAAAGACCACCAGGCAGGGGTGGGTGGGGGGTGTTCAGTCCCTTTCCATTCAGACCTTTTGGCAATGGGTGGGAAGAGTCTTGTTTGCATGACAGGATTTCAGGGGGCCATTGCTTTTTGTTTAGGTTTCTTCCACTGCTGCTGCAATGGGCCCTGGAGGGCTACAACAAAAGTAGATCTTATATTATGAGATTCATGGGGCTGAGGCAAAGCTGTCACTGCAGGGATGACTGAGCCTGACCAGCCACTGTGCTCTTGCAGCCTGGCGATTGTCAGCAATTGCTCTGGCTGGGGTGCCATGTCCAGTCGTGGCTCTGGTGGGAGCTCTGACTCTTGTGAGCTGAGATCCTTAGTGGGATGAATGTTCTGGAAGTGTTCTGTCTGTGGAATGAGGGCTAGAATGCAGAGGGACAGCTCCACGGACCTGCCACAGTGGCTATGCTTCCTGGAGTATTTCTGAGACTTGCAGCAAGTGACTTTTATTTGCAGCATCTGCTTCTTTTCTTGCTATCAGGTCGACATTTTTGGAAGCATTCTTGTGTTTAAACAGCACTTACTTCTTCATCATCCCGTGAGAAGCAGAGCTGCAGGTCTCCCCTCACCCCATCCTTAGAAAGCAGCTCTGTCTGTATTTGCCACTGATGTGCACAAAGGCAAACATTGTCAGGGACTCATTGTAACTGTCCCAATTACCCTGATTTCATTTGCATAAGAAGATTGACCAGCCTGTGGTAGTGGCACTGCCTTGGCTGTCCGATATGGGACACTGTCATTTGGGAAGCAGGAAAAAACTGGAATACCCAGGCTGGATATGGGATGGAATAGAGGACGGCTGTTTTGGTCCCTACCAGCAAGAGTGCTACAGCAGCACTTCCTGGAAGGAGGATAACTTGTCAGATCTCAGGCACTGCAAGTGCCTGACCATGCCTGATTGAGATGTAAGAGCTGCCAGCTTCCCAAAGATGCAGATTCCAAGTACCTCAGGTGCCTGAGCATCTGTCTGTGCCATACAAGTAAATCCTTCCCCTGTATAGTGTGTACATGTGTATTTATCAATTGTTTTGTCAGTAGCTCAAATTGACTCTGCTCAAATACTCAAATGCTTCTAGACTAAGCAATGACCAGCCATGTCATGTCACTTCCCTCAGGCACATGTAACTCTCCTCCTTGTGTTTGGATTTTTTCCAGAAAGGTAGCTGTTCCTGCAGGCAGGCACTAAAGCAAGAGGAAAGCAGCTGGAATGGAGCAGAAGTCAGGAAGCAGGCTGAAATGGTATGATCTCTTGACCCAAAGCAATAGTTAGTGCTGGTAGGACTTGCTTGCACTGCATCAGCTGCACAGTTCTCTCTCCTCTTACTGGATTGAGAATGATTCATATTTTCTCTCCCTTCCCCCAAATGCTTCATGTAATGTGATCTCCCTGTGCCCAAGCTGGCAGATGGAAACCCAAAACTCTCTTCTGTTTGCAGTAATGGCTCTTCATGGGCTCAACTGGCCTGTGAAGCTGCAATGTTCAAGCTTGTGAGCTTTGGCAGAGCAGCCTTTCTGTCCCCCTTCCCCCGCTCTGTGTGTGCCTGCACACACCCACATCCATGTCTTCATCTCCCTGCTGCTTCAAGGAGAAACTCTCATTCTTGGACATTTTTCCTTGTTGCTTGTGGTTATCACCAAGCTTAATGTGCTTCATGGACATGCTTTGACCTTTACTCCATCTTACTCCATCCTTCAAAATCCCCCCCCTAGTATTTGGCAATTTTAAATTTTTATTAGTTAGTTATTAGGTAGCAATACAGTAGTGTGTCATGGAGTGTGTCATACAGGAAGCTCAGCTACAGTAGTATTTTAAGCCTCTTGCATCCTTGGGTGAGTAACTTTGTCTCTGCAAATTACTTTGGTGATTTGTAATTTGGTAATTACTTGGGTGAATTACTTTGCCTGTTTCCCAGTTCAAAAGTGGAACTCTTTGTGAAGTGAATCATAAAGAGCACAAATTACCATTTTTCAAAATGTACTATGTCTTAGAGACCTGATTGCTAACAGCCAGATCCCAAGTCTCTGTTCTCATATTTTTGGACCTTTCTGAGAGGGATTGATGATCCAGCCTGGATTTCTGAGGAATTCCTTTGTTCTTTCTTTGGCAGGACATGGAGCAGGGAAAGAAATCCTTATGTGTTTTCTCTGATGAGATGCTGCTTGTGCTCTGATTCCAGGACATTCATATTTTTTGCCTGAAATGACCCACATTGGTATTGTTATGTTTGTTTGGTGAAAGAAACATCAAAAAAGAAAGGGGCAGAACAGATTTTCAAGTTGGGGCACAGATGGGCCCCTCATGGTTCCTCTAGCAACCCTTTAAAAGTATGTTTGACTTCCCTGATGTGTTGAAAAGGCAGAGTAGGGTCAAGTCTTCTGTTTAAATTTGGGTTCTTTCCATTGTGTTTGTTTTTGCAGAGTGTCCTACCTTCTACTGCATTTCTGTGACCTCTCATTTTAACTTACGTGTTAGTGGGGTCTATTTATGAGCAAGCAAAACATGTGCTCCAGACACTGAATTAGGTTTTAAAAGGTTGTTCCTAACAAATATGAAGTGAAATACTATGATTTAAGGCCTTTCACTATCCCTTTTAAGCTGAGTCACTGTGTCTTTTGCTTTGCATTGGGAAAATGGCTTTGACACATGTTCACACAGGGGCATCTAGGAGAAAACAGAGACACTGACCACCCAAAAAAGGATGGGAGGGCATCCAGTTTTCAGCTCTGCCAGTGAGGTTCAAGTAATAAGGTGCCCTTTGAAAATGCTTTGTTTCCCCAGCTGTGCAAAGGGAAGAGGTGGATGAATAATAATACAGAGAGTTTTGCTTGAAATTCACCAAAAGGCGGGGAAAACACTGCTTTTTTCTTTTCAAGCAAAATATTTAATTTCATTTGAGCCGAACCATCTGGGCACTCTGAATAGGAATGTAAATGACAGTTTTTAAGGAAATGTTTTGAAAATGGCAATGTCCAGTGCTTTGGCTTTTTAGAATCTGAAGGAACTTCTAAACAATCAATATTCAAATCTAAGGCAAATTCTCAGCAAAGTCTTGGCATGACTGAAATGTCAGAAGATCTCTTTGCTTGAAAAAGTTTTGTTTTGAAAAAATATATCCTTGCCTTGTAAGTGGGACAAAAGCCCTGCAAATAAACAATATCATGCATATAAACTGCATCTTGTCCCGCCCTTGGAGGAGTGTTACACTTGCATCTCTTCGGCTGCTGCTTGTAATTATCCTGGTGCTTTATCCTATTGGCTGTTTCCATGTCACTGGTTCAGTTTTACTACAGCTCCCTTTGATGGGGCAGTCTGACCTTTGGTGGCTGCTGTTTGATTTGCTGTGGGTTCATGAGAATTTGTTGGCTGGGAGCAAAGGAGGTTCCCAATAGTGGAGGGATTATACAGGGACAGACGATGGTAGCACTGTCTGCTCGAGGCAGTTTTTCTGCTCCTGGATTAAAGTTCATGCTGTGTTACTTGTCTGTCTCTCTAAGGCCTTGTCAAGTCCATGTGGGAAGCTGTTCTGTCTGCACTATTTCACTTTGTGCTGCTCAGCTTTCTCCCTGCCTCATTTCTACTCCCTCTTTCCCCTTCCATTCAAGCGGCATCTTTCAGTCTTCCCCATTCAAGGTCTGTCTTTGCTCTCTGCCCTGTGTAAAAGTTCCATGCCCTCCCTACCATTCATCACCTCTTGCTCATTCACCTCCCTGCTTTCCTTTCTCCATTCATCTGGGCTTCCCCTCAGCCAGTCTGGGCTGCCCTCTCCCCCTGCCCCTTCCTCAGTCCTCCTTTTGTGTCTTTGCACTCCCTTCTCTGTGGCCATCCAAAGCTCAGCAGTCTGCAGTGTACTCTGTGAGGATTCTCTTCTAGAAACTGGCCCCAGCTGATGAGCAAATTAATCCTCAGTGGAAGCCTGGTGTGTCTGTTTCAGGTGGATTTATCTCTCTAGTTACCCTGTAGATGTGAAGAGTTCTTTCCCCCCTCACTTCCTGGAGATGCAGCATGATGCATGAACAGGAAGAGTATTACAATTTCCTGACCTTCCTCTTCAGTTTGGTCTTTCTATCTCTCCCTTCTGGCTTGTTTCCCCTTTGTTTGCAGCAGTTGCAGTTCTCAGGTGACTCTTTGGGAGGTTGTTTGGATTTCCTCATTCCTGAGGAACATAACATGAATTCTCTTAATTATACTGGCTCTGTAATTATGGTTGTTGCCTGTGTCTTCTCTGCTTCCTTCTTTTAAATCATCTACTTGGAGGCTATATCTGTTTTGTCAAGCTATCTCTGCACTCCAATATGTGTTTTATGTGTTCCCCAGGAAACAGAGCTTATGAATTGTATTAGCCAGGGCTTGCTGTTTCTGGGTCTCAATGCAGCCACGACCCTATGCTTGTGATGCAAACACAAGAAATATAGACCACAGTCTCTGCCAAAAATTTCCCAGCTTGCTGAGCACCTGGTCCCCTGCAGTTCCCACAGTGCCAGCAGTGTGCAGACATCACCCCATCATATTGAAGGAGCAGGTCTCTGCTGGAGTGTGGCAGGAAAACAAAGTGGGAGGTCTGTTGGCTGGTGGGTGCCCATGGTAGGCTTCAGCTTTGAATGGTTAAACTGCATTCAAGCCGGTCTGGTCAAATAAAAAGGGAGTATTAGAGCTTGGGAAGAGTGGGTAGGCTTGGAGGAAGCAGGTGCTCTGAAAGCTTGTGTGTGCCCTGTGCCTGTGGGAAATCTGATCAGCTCAGTAAAGGAGGCAGAAATGAGGTGGAAACAGGCAAGGAGAGGGGGTCTGTGTCTGTGTGTGTGCAGGTTCAACTGACAGGACAAGCTCTCTTTTTGTGGGAGGCTGTGAAATGACCATCCACTGCTGTCTCATGAGGCTAAAAAGGAGCCCCTGATACAGTCTGGTGGGACTCCCAGATTCCGTCCCAAAGACCCAGGCTCTGGAAGGTCTTGTCAATTCTCTGAGAAGGACTCTTTCCCCTGATAACTGTCTCAAAGTGGGATTTCAAATCCTACTGTGGTTTGTTGTCAGGCTGGTGAGTGTGTAAAAGAGATTCCCCATTTATTGTGCTTGTGCCCTACAGAGACATTGAACCTGGCAGGGCACAATTAGCCCCAGGCCAGCCCTGCATCTTGTCAGCTGCAGGCAGAAGTCTCTGCTCCAGCAAGGCTTGGATTGGGAACTCTGCTCAAATAGCACTTCTTCCTATGAATTGAGTTGCATTCCTGTTGAGGAGTTTTAGTCTTTGATTTGCTTTAAAATGTCAGATGCCTTTTCTTTCTGGTTGAAAACTTAAGGCAGAGAGAACTCGGGAAACACCGTCCCTTGTATCCAGTAAGAGCATATAGGAATCCAAAATGCAGCTTGATTTTTCTGATTTGTGGTTTTGCAACTTTGGCATTTGGACAAATCTCTTCTACTCTTAAACCAAAGCATATTTGACATAGCAGACACTGGTGAAGTGCAAACACTGCAGAAATTACTATTGCAGTTCAATGCAGGGAACCTGCAGTCTGGGTGTCATCCAGGAATGATTTGGATAGATCACCTAAGAAACAATGCAAACCACCACAGCTTCCAGCAGTCTGGCTCCTTCCTGCAGCTCTAACTCCTGTGATCACCCTGGAAAGATGCAAGTCAGGATTTCTTGCTCTCAAGTGTTTAAATGGTAGAAGTTAGAGAATAATTAATGGTCCCAGCTCAAGGCTGCATTTGGAACCAGCCTGTCTGCAGTACCTTTGAGATGGTTATGTCCTCACAGGGTAGTGCCAGTGCCTACAAGGCATTGCAGGTAATCATGTGATATCTTTGTCTCCTCTTCACAAGGCTGACTTAAACTTCTGCTCCAGTTTAGCTTGGAAAGCAGAGTTTCCTTGGTAGCTTGTAGTCCCCATGACAGAGCAAAGCCAACTGTAAGAGACTAGTGTGAATTAAATACCTTTCCCAGTCTGTTTAGCAGGAGTTTTGCTCCATGGTTGTTCTCTAACCAGAAGTGTGGTTTGAATTCCAGTACAGGTAGGCAATTTTGGCTACATATGTGCTATGGCACTTGTTAGCTGGAGCTTTAAATGCATCTGTTTAACTTGAGATTTTCTGAAACCTAATAGCTTTCTGTCAGATCAGAAAGCTGTTGAGATCAGCTAGTCTCTCCTAATGCAGGCAAGAATGTTTTCTGAATGATCTTCTGCTTCACCTCAACTATACCTCATCTCCTAGGAGAACTTGCAATTCAATTGTAAAACTTTCTGGTGATGTTAGCGAGATGCCTCTCTTGTTAATAGTAAAAATAATCAACTTACTCTAATCTAAGGTACTGTCCAATTTGACTTCTAGCCCCTAGATATGATTATACCTTTGTCATGGTGAAGACTCCTGTACTGCCAAATTTCTGTTCCTCTGGACAGCGATCAAGTCATTGCTTAACCTTCCCTTTCATAAGGTAATGAATTGAGCCTGTCAGTGCAGCCAGTCAGACTGTACCAGCAAAAAGTGCCAAAGAGGTAATGTCACCTCATTTACAAACCTGCAGGTCATAGTTCCTTTTTTTGCAGGCAGTGTTACCTTGAGAGCCCGCACTATAATGAGCAAGGGATTTTTTTATTCTGCCAGGAGTGGCTGCTGCAGAAGATGGCATTCCCCACTCTGTACATTGGCTGGCATTGTTGGCTCCTGTCCAGATGGCTTTCTGTTTATTTTAAATATAATATATATTGTTTGACAGTACCCTGACTTACCAAAAGACATTGCTCACACTGAGTAAGTTGCTGATTTAACTCATCATGAGCATGATACAGACTTTTCCTTAGTGTACTCCAAAGTCACTAATGAGAATTCTGTAGGAGGAAGAATGAATTCTCATGGGACCCCATTAGTGGCATTGCCATGTGATGGTGGCTCTCTGGCTTAGATTTATTTTTGAGACCTGTCAAATAGTCAGATTTCAGCATGTTGAATGTGTGACAGCCTGAGTTTATGTCACAGTAAATCGTCAGACTCAGGGTTGTCTGGTGATGTCAGACGCCCTGCAGAAATTAGTCATACCAGTGACCTTGGCTTATGATCTGCACCCTGTTTATATTCTCATTCAGATAATATCAACTGGACATGTTCTGTTTTCTATGGTCCACTCTGACTGATATTAGATCTGTCCTCCTTCAAGTGTGCATTACTCAATATCACTCATTTGTTCCTTTGCTGTGGTTTTGCTGTTAGACCAACAAGACCTGCTGTATCCCATTAAATTCTTGCTGGGCAGTTTAGGGAGCAGGGTGCATGCCTGTCTCTGTGATTGCACAGGAGTTTTGGAGACATGGTTGGAAGGGCTGTACTGCTGATTCAAATCTGGAAGAAGGGGAGCAAGCAGATCTTGATGTTCTTCCAGTTTTCCCAGACTTGCAGAAAATCAGTATTTATAATGACTTTTTAAAACCTTTTGGATGAAAGTTACCTTGACCTGCTGATTCAAAACTAACTTCAGCAGCTGCTGTGTAACACTCTCCAGAGTTACTGCTGCGACAGAAAGTGCATCATCATGTGATAGAGATAATTCATTGGGCTTTTGTCCACATACAGAACAGAAACATTTCAACTCCCCTGACTCTTTCACACTGATATCACCAACTTTTTCCAGATAATATCAGACCAAAAACCTGTTTTGAATGAGAAGACTCATCTGCCTGATCTGTACTAGCATAGATGCAGCTGTGACAGGAGACATTATCCATAGCAGTGAGTTTTACAGAAATCTTTTGTATGATTAGTTGACCCAGGGGTAAGCAGCGATCTGACTGCAGGAACTTGGCCTGAAATACAGCCTCCGCTGAACAGCTCTTCTCACTGTTGTGTATCAGTTTCTGATTTGCTTTGGGTTTTTTTATTATTTTCTTTGTAGCAGTAGTGATTAGAGCTTGTCTGTCTCTCAGTTGTGAGACTGACTGTGCATGTTTATGTCTTCTGGTGAGTTATGTAATCCAAATCAATGCAACATTTCACTCAGAGTGTTGCATTTTGGATCTGAATGAAGTAACTTACATATTATGTCCCCTCATGATGTAGAAGCCCTGAGAGATGTAATTAATATTAATAGAGAATTTTGAGATTTTTCCAGTCAGACAAGTCTAAAACCATATAAACAATAATTATGTGGTGAATGAAAATATCACGTATCTTATGATACTATGGATATTGCTGTTTTCAGCTTTTGATATTTAATGCCTTACACCATCCAGATGAAAAGTGGGATTTATTTTATCTAGACTCTAGAACTCATTGCTTCAGGAGATTGTGGAGGCCTAAAAACTGGAGGAATTCAAAAGGGGGAGCAAGAGATTGGGCATTCATACATTAAGAATGTTTGGACCAGTGCTGACAAGCAGTTCTGCAAAGTTATAAACCCCTTGCCTCAGGATTTAAGAAAAGATTTTAACTGTTCAGTTGAGTTTGGGCACACCAATCCCTAGGTGATCTCTTGTTGGCTTCATCTTGTCCGCAATCTCAGGAATGAGAGATAGCACCAGAGCTTGGGCTGGTACTGTTGGATATGTGATTCACCAGTCTGGGTCACAGCCTGCCCAGCCTGTTACTGCAGCTGAGACAGCTACCCATGTAGGAACGTGCAAAGTGGCCAATGCTGGATCAAGATTAAAAATAATATTTTCACCTAAAAAAACCCACCTGCGACTTTTTAGAGTGCCTCAGCTTCTTTCCATTAGTCTTAATGCACTGCCATAAATAATAAAACAGGAAGAATCAGAGCTGGAGAAGGTTCAGTCTATAAACATGTCTCTTTGCATTAAGCTTTGTGGCATAATGGAGGGCATCTCCTGCCACCCATGCTGTCTCGTTAATCATGTAATTATCTCCCTCACTTTCAGTGCTGCATCTCCTTCCCTGTCAGTGCTGCTGGTAATAGAGCTTCTATTCACCCTGGCTTCTTTCTGGGGAGTGGCTCTAGTTTCAAAGCCTGCACAGTGGTATATTTTGAATAATTTAGTTCCAGGTGGCTTGAACACTGCCTGTAATTCCCCATCTGAGACCAGAGGCTGATTTCTGGAAGTATTCTGCCAGGAGGCTTACTGGGAGAGAGGCAGTGGGATCGCGCGGAGTGGTGGGATATTGATGTGGCCAAGGACTGAAACCCCACTCATTGGGTCCTGTGAGTGCCTCCCAGCTCTGACCTCTCTTAGTGTCTTAGCAAGGACTTGCTGAAAGAAACCCAGAGGAGAGGATGTATAAGGAAGAGAGTTGTATTAAAAATGAGCATGGAGACAGAAACATGAATTTGGGTACTTGGCTGAGCACGATAATCTTCCCCTGCAAGCTGTGGGTCAGAAATTGTAGGATTTGGGGTCTCCAAGTGTAGGATTTGCTTGGCCTATGGAGGTTATGGAGGTATTGACTCTACAGGGGTGTGACCTCTTGAGAGTCAAGAAGTTCAGTGTGGTGTCCAGTGGACACTGGCTTTGGAAAGTTTGATAGGTTTCCGCACCTGAAACCTCCCCAGAAGGCCATCTCTGTTCAGTGTCCCTGTGTTGCTTGGCCTGGTGGCTTGGCAACTGCCCTTTGCCATTGTACCTATCATCCAGCCACACTCTGAGTTCTGCACAGCCCTCACTGTGCTGGATCACATGAACACAGGTGTGGTGCCTGTGCCCTATAGATGCAGAGGTCACAACACCACACAAGTCTGTGGGCTCACTCCAGTAATCTTGGCAATACCAAGAATCAAATCTGGCTCCAAGCCCTTTTTCCTGTCTGCCTCAGAACTGAGTAGTGGCACACTCCTGAATCTTCTGATTCTCTCATTCTTGTTGGATCTGTGCTTCCACTGTCTGTTTAGATGAAGTGCTTCTGCAGAAGGTAGCAACAGATAGGTAGCAACAGATGGTAGTAATGTAGGTCCCTTCCTTGTCTTTATGCCTAAGACAGTAGGAGAAATAAATTAGAACAGAAATGCCTCTATAGATTGACCAACTAGCTCATGAACCCAGTCTTTCAGGCTATTCTGCTCCTCAGGGAAAAGGAAATCTTACACCAGCCCCCTCCATCTCCACTTTGCCATGTGCTGCATGCAGAGACACACTTGCCCAAATCCAGGTGACAGGCTCTCTTCTGTGGAGTGCCTCCTGGCCTAGGTGAGTGCTGAGCTGGGCAGCTCCATGCTCTCACTGCAGCTTTTTTGGGGAGCAGGTGTGTTTGGGAGCACTGCTTGGTGAGGAAATATCCTCTGTACTTAAAAGCAATCTGGCTTTTGAGAGCTCAGTGATGTTCCCAGCCCTCGGGTTCACCTCAGGTCAAAGCAATCTAGCATGCCCTAAAAGTACTGCTGGACAGCCCTTAATCACTTTATATTGTCTGGGCAGTGGTGAGTAAATTCATTATTTATGGGGGAGGCGAGTGTGCCAGCAGTAATGTTTCACCATGTGTGTTCAGGCAGCTCAGATGAGGTGACTTTAAATGGTGGGAAGCTAGATTTCAGGGTGGAGGAATATGCACTTACCTCTGGCTGGCCTTCCTCTCTGTTGGATCAGGGTTTCTCACATGCACTTCTCACCTCTGGAAAAGAGAGCAGGATCATTAAGCATCCCTAGATTGCAGAGACTATGCCACCTAAAATCTGAGTTCTATCCAGCAAAGCTCAGCATGGTTTCTGAAATACTGGGAGATGAAAAGATGTTGCATGCAATTGACTCTCCCTTTCCAGTGGAAAAGGGCCTACATATAAATAAGAAACAGGCCAATTATTGAGAGCTCCTTTCTGGTGGGAAATGAATTGGGAGTTGTCGTTTCTATATAATAGGGAGGAGAAGCTAAAGCTCAGGGCAACTTCTTTGCAGAATCTCCTAGTCTGGAGCAGAGCTAGGGTCAGTGCCAGGAGGCCTGATACTGCCAGGCCAGTCTCTCCCAAAAGTGAAGACACAACCAGACCTAAGAATGATTCAGATTTTAAGGAACTGGTCCAACTCAAGGCCAATTTCCAAATTAGATGAAGTTGCTTGGAGCCTTGCCCATTGGAAAGACAACTGTTGCTTTGGTGATGTTGAGACAAAGCCCTTCAATGAGGAAACTATGGGTAGTAGCAAACTGTTCCTGCAATCCTGAAGCCAGCCAAGGATCCTCCTGTTGTGCCCAGTTCAGCTGTTGACTCTCCAGCTGCTCTGATACCCCTGAGGGCTGTTTGCCATGGGGAGAGGAGCAGCTGGCTGCACTCTGTGAAATGTCTGAGTTTTCCCAAGATACTCATTGTCTGTCTGCAGCACCAGCCTCCACCCTACTTGCTCACTCAACCGTGGCTGATGTGTCTTTAATTAAAGAAGAGAAACGATTTGAGATTTTATTTTCTTTCCTCAACCGAAGTTCCTCTTTTCATCACAGTTTGTGAGGCCCCCTCATCTTACTTTTGTCTTGTAGTTTTGCTATGGGACCTTTCATTTGTGAGTGTCTCCTCTAATATAAGGAAGAAACAGGAGAAAAACAGCTTGTTGTGGGCCAGGGAATTAAGATCCTGGGTCAGATGGCTGCTACGGTCATTAACATATTTACATTTTTGCTTAAGAGCCTGGTTGAGGATCAAGGGAGTTAAGGGCGATTGTCATTGAAATGCGGAGGAAACCTTGCATGAAATTGCCGTTAGTGTCTGGGGGGATGAGGGGGGGCAAACGGCTTCCTCATCCCTGATCACTTGTCTGCCTGTCCCTGGACAGGCAGAAGGAGCTGCACTGAGGAAAGGCACCGTGGTGCCTGTGCTGTGGGAGCTTTGCTCCCCGTGGGGTTGGAGCCAGGCTCAGCACAGCCCTGTTGCTGCCTTCAGGCCCTGTCTGTCCTTGGGTGAGACCCTGATGCTCGGCTGGACTTGTGGGACAGCTGGCCCCAAAGGAGATCGTCATGGATAAATGCATGAAGCGGCTAGCAAAGGTCAGTTGCCTCTTTTATAATTGATGGAGCTGAGTGCTTTGAGTCTGCTGTCACATGTTTTTGCACTGGTGTGTCACCTGGAGTGTTGTGTGTAGTTTGGGTGTCACCTTACGAAAAAAGACATGAAGCTGTGAGAGAGCATCCAAGGATGATGCAGAGTCTTGAGGGGAAGCTGTGTGAGGTCGTTTGGTTTGTTCAGCCTGGAGGAGACTGAGGAGAAACCTCACTGTGGTCTTCAGCATCCTCATGAGAGACAGTGAAGGGGCAGGTTTTGATCTCTTTGCTCTATGACCAGTGACAGAACTCAAGGAAACAGCTAGAGCTGAGTTGGGGGGAGGTTTAGGTTGGATATCTAAGGGTGGTTGTGCACTGGAACAGGCTCCTTAGGGCTGTTGTCACAGCACTGGGCCTGTTTGAGTTCAAGTCACATTTGGACAATGCTCTTGGGCACATGATGGGATTCTTGGGCTATTCTGCATTGGGCCAGGAGCTCTATGGAGCATGGAGGACTCGATCCTGATGGGTCTGTTCTAACTCGGCACATTCTGTGATGCTGTGATTTGCCATGTGTAGGGACACAGGATATGCAGGATTTGCTCAACCCCTTGATTTTTGTGTATAGCTGTGATACCAGAAAAAGGGTTTGAAGCAGTTTGGGGTACTGGTGTGGATTTTGAGTGGTGACAGATGAGATTTTTGTATGCTTTTTATAGAGAAATGTTATACAATTAAAAGAACTGTTTAAACATAAATAAGATGACTTCCTTACAGCTGGGGCTGGCAGTAAAACATTCTGCTCCAGGTTGTGGAACCTATGCTCTGGCCCTCCTCTGAAGTATTTGAGTTCAGATGTTAGTTGTTCATTGTTTGTCTCTTATGCTCATGTTGTTCAGATCCACTGTTTTACTTCAAACTTTTTTCTAATTATTATCATTAACATAGTGCCAAAATATAATTATATATAATAACGTGGAAGAGGAGAAGAGACTTGATAGCCAAATTACACTATAGAAAACACCAGCTACCTTCTGCCACTGCTTTGATTTTTGTGGAGCAAGCAGCAAGACTTCAGTGAGCTGAAGAGGGAATGCTGTGCCTATTGGTGTGAGAAAGAAGCAGATTTCCTGGTAGCCACCAGACAGATACAGCTTCAGCTGTGCCTTTGGAAGCCAGCAGCCAGTAACAGCAACATCCTGAGTGACAGGATGTATCAGCTCCAGCACTAGTGAGTCTGAAGTCATTTCAGACTTCTGAAATGTTTCCTTGTGGGCTGGTTTGAAGCTCTGAAGTGGTTGTGTAATTTCTGTTCTTGGTTACAAAATGCTTCTTTTTGGAAGGCTTTAAAGCAGAACAAAGTCTGGGAAAAGTGGTTTGTGATCTCAGCAGCTCTTTTGTTCTCTGGGGGCTTGTGTGCTTCAGCTCTATCTCTTCTGCTCTTTGAAAGAATAGCTGTGTTCCCTGGGGCTGCAGCCCTTGGTCTTTCCTACATAGTCAATAATCATATGGCATGGGGAGAGTCACACACTTTGGGTGCTGACCCTGGCCCTCAAAGTAGAGAGGTACTTAAGCCTTCAAGGAGCAAATGGTTTTGTCCTAGACAAACTAGATTCTGACATTTTAAATATCAGGATCAGTTGAAGTGGTGCAGTTAAGTAAGATGTTGGTCAGGTCAAATGTTTTTGGGAAACAGGGATGAACAAAGCAGTATCTATGGGGTTGCAGGTCTTAGATCCATTCACTGAATGACTCATCTCCCAGGTCCTACAGATTCCCCTTGAGAAAGGTCATCCCAGGTATTGTGCTAATAATACTTTATTTCCTGGGTATGTGTGCCTGGGATTGGGCACCACAAATAGGCTGGCCTGAGAGTCACAGCAAGAGCCAAAACTCATCAGAGCTGAGCCTGAGTGCAGAAACCCTGACTTTTGGGGTTGGTTTTAGTGTTTGATCTGTTAATTCAAAGCATCAGAGTGAGCTGGTGTAGGGGAGTTAACTTCTCCAGGGATTAATATTAAGCCTTTGTTTAACAGTAAACAGCTGATGAAATCTACCTTTGGCTCTGGGAGCCATCTGTCAGGGAGGTACATCCAGGCCACCTCACAAGGGCAGGACAACCTTTGGCAGAGAACAGAAGAGAGTGCCCCAGCTCTTACTGTCCACAGGTCACTTGGTTTATCTTGTTTCGTGAATCCACTTGCCCCCCAGCAGCTCCTTTAAAGAGAGGCTGCTGCTTTGACCAAAGGCAGACAGCCCTGCTCCAGCGAGGGAGCTGTGGCCTCCCCTCCTCAGGTTAGACAGCTTCTCCTCAGCCCAGCAGCTGGGGAGAGCCGAGGACAAAGGTGCTCAGACCAGAAGGAGATGGAGCCAGATCCTTGCACATGGGGACTGCAGCCTCTAAGCAAGCAGCCCGTGCCTGAGGCTGGTGTGTTTTACAGCTGTTCTGCTTGCTGCAGAGCCATGCCAGCCCTGTTGCTGGCAGGCTGCATCCTCTGCCACATCCTCCTTCCCACCTCCTCCCTTGCCAAGGCAGTCTGTACTCCACTGTGTCTGATCAGAGGCCCAGCGCCTGTTCAACTTTTGTTCTCCATTAGGAAAGACTGAGGATTGTCAGGACCTTTATGGCTCTGCCAAGGCCCTATTATGTCCCAAATGTTTCCATGAAAAGACTCCCTCCTGACCACCCTGCCCCCTGACAGCCATTCAATCCAGCCAACAAGCTTGATATCATTATCTACAAAAAGAGGCCAGTGAGCACCAGGGTCCTCACAGCCAAGTTTGGGAAATCAAAGGCAAAATCTCCCAGCAACAGAGAACTGGTAGAGATCAGACTGCACCAGGGCTAGTGCAGGCTGGTCTGGCAGCTTGCAGCCACTAGTTTTCCAAGCACATCAGAAACATGCTCGGCATGGTGCCAGCACTGGCTTTGGCAGGGCTGAGGCTGTGCCCTGTGAGCTGGCAGCCCCTCACAGAGTGCCCTAGAGGCCACTGGAACAGTCACAAGTTTGGACAGCCTTGTAAAGATGTCTCTTTTAATCAGTGGCATTTCTAGATTAGCCACTTAGGCTCAGGGAAAACAGTGATGTTTTTGGTCAGAGTGGGATTCACTCCAGGTCTCACCTGGGACTTTCCTTCTAATGACTCAAAATATTATATTATATTCTCAAAATGGCATGTGGTTGCCTTGTCACTTCTAGTTTGACATGGTGTTCATCTGCTTTGCTCCCTGTCCAAAGATTTTCTTTCCCAACTGTCTTAAAATAGCTCTTCAGTAGTGAAAGTATTTAACAGAGTGAAGGCATCTGTAGAGATGATCTGGAAAGGTGACTGTCAGAAACACTGAGCATGGAAAGGGCTTGAGGAGGGATAGCATGTTGTGTTAGGTGGAATTGTATTAGGAAACAGAGGACTAAAACTCTTTTCAGTGCATTTTATCTCACAAACTGCATCTCTGGTTTGCTTGATGTTCCAGATAGAAAAAGACATAAAAATTAGACAAGAGAAATGATGATGCAGAGGGAAGGAAGGTGAAGGGAGCTGACGTAGCTGAAGCTTGGGTGGAGATGGGATGGTGGATCCTGGACTCACCCCTCTCTGCAGCAGGGTACTTTCCAGTCCCTGGGTGATTGCAGGGCAGTGTCACCAAAGCCTAGAACAGCCCCTGGGTCCCTGCGGGTCTGCAGTGGGTGATAAATGCATAGGAGGACAGAGTTGTGTGTAACATGGGATTGTTAATTATGGCACTCTCCCCTCCTGTCCCAGTTTGATCCTGACAACACTGGCTACATCAGCACTGAGAAGTTTCGCTCCCTTCTCCAGAGACACGGCTCGGAGCTGGACCCCCACAAGCTGGAGGTCCTGCTAGCCCTGGCAGACAGCAACTCTGAGGGGAGGATCTGCTACCAGGACTTCGTCAACCTGGTGAGTGCTCTAGCTGGCAGGGTCTGTCAGTCCTTGGCCCTGCTTAAAACATGGGCTGTTGAGGGACAGTGTCTGTCTCTTTCCCTCCCTTTATTAACACCAGTGTTTGCTGCATCACATTCTGCATGGACTTGCTGAAGCATTCAGTGGTGACCAAATGCTTCAGCAGGAGTCAAATTGCTTCTGATTTTTCCAGGGAAACAAATTTGCATGGGAAGGAGCTGTGGGAGCTGTAGTAAGATCATGAAGCAATGTTTGTTGCTAGTTTTGAGGTTTTTGCTCTCAGTATCAGTTGCTAGCTGCTGTAATGAACCACTTGTTTGCAAGCAGAGGTCTGTCAGTCTGGATGACTCCTGTTTTATCCAGAGATTTCTCCACTTCCAGACAAAAATACATAATGTTGTGTTGACGTGCTAGGTGGTGTTGTATTGCACTGCTGTAGGCATCAACAGCAACAAGGATAAAGTGCTTCTAGGTCATGTTCATTTTATCCCAGGTGAGGTGTCTCAGAGTGCATGAGTCATGATCTTGATGCCTCTCTATCTCTACCAATGAGTCAATTAGTGAAGGGATTGCTCTGTTTCTTGTCAAGGCAGTTTGTTGAGTCAACACAATTGTAGACGTGTGTTGTCATGTGCTCAGGATGGTTTAGAAATGTTGTTTGCAAGGTATCTTGGACACTGGCCATTCAGGGGCTTTGCCCTGTTCTTGCTCTGTCATTGAACACCTGAATCCCAGCAGCTTTAGTGCAATGTTAATATAAGCCTGGGTGACAAAGTCAAAGAGGAATGGAAGTTGGTGACATCTCTGAGATTTCTCTGGAAAGCTGGATGTGTCCTTGATGCAGAGTACAGTAATTTGCAGTGTGTTCTTCAGACAACGTGGGGATTTGATCCCTTCATTTGTCATGGTCACTCATGCATGTGTTCTTGGTTTAGAAAGAAAATGTCTTGCATATGTCCTATTTTTACATTAATTAGAAAAGTATGATAACATGGCCTAGCTGTCAAGGACCTAGGTCATGACCTCCATCAGGCTGTGGGCAGTGTCAAGGTAAAGTTGCTTTGTTGGAATGACATAAACCTGCTGTATCTAACTGGGCTGTCTTGTAAGCCCCTTGCCTGTGTCTAGATACACAGCAAAATAAATGCAGCAACTCTTAAAAATCTCACACAGTGTGAGGTTTTCCTCAGCTCCAGCATAACAAACAGTGTGGTCTTCAGTGCTCAGCAGAGTATTTATAGTAACAGCTGCTTGTTCCACAGTTGGGGATATTCAAAGTACCGTGCAAGCATTCACTAATTGGGCTGCACAACACTTAGGTAGCAGGAAGAGGCATCATCAAATTTCTTTTGCAGAAATGATGGCCTAGGGCCAGCCAACACATTGGCAACAGGCTCAGGAATAGAACTGGGCTTTTTCCTCTCTCCTCACTCCACAGGGCTCAGGAGCAGCACAAGCTAATGAGAGGTCGGTGGGAGGTGAAATGCTTGGACATTCTCCTCCTTTGGGAATAGGAGGCTGTGCCAGCTCACACCCAGCTGATGTGGTTTCTGCAAAACGGCAAATTTCCTTCAGTACTATTGAATGACTCCTATAAAGAAGTCATTGATTTTCCTGTCATCAGCCCCTCTATCCTTGTCTGCATTTTTTGCATTTTCTAATCAATAGGCAATGCAAATGCCAAAATATTAAACTACTTAAAAATTACATCTCTCCTCACTTTTCCTCTAGCTTCTATTGATAGACGCATCCAAACATTTTTTAGGGCTCCTTTTTTTTTCCCTACCTTCTGAACTTTATTTTTAACTTCCTGATGGAAAGAAACACAGTTGATGCAGAATCACTGTGAAATTAGGGATTTCCTTCACCTCCTAGCTGTCAATCCTCGGCGTGGCGGTGTTTAAGTGCATGTTTGTGCTTGATGATCATTAGCCCTCTCTGCTTTATGCTCAGGTTAATTTGTCTGTTTCAGTAGCTTAGCAAGAGCTGACCTGCTGCCAAAAATGATGGTGCTGGGTGTTGGGATGGACAGGCTGACCTTTTGCTAAACCAGAGGCTTTACAAGCATGGCTCT
This sequence comes from Parus major, assembly GCF_001522545.3. NCBI lineage: Eukaryota > Metazoa > Chordata > Aves > Passeriformes > Paridae > Parus > Parus major. Next base: position 3,745,287 of record NC_031786.1, on the reverse strand, counting down.
CTGTATGTATGGTTTTCCTTTTCTCCAGCATCATTATGAGCACCAAGAGCTCTGCCTGCTCTCTCAGACACTGTGATGTCCAGCTAAAGGACTGCTATTGAGCAAAGCTATGTTGTCCTCTGATATCCAATCTGTTTTTTGGACTTCTAGATACATCAAAAATGTAATTACAGGACTTCTCACCTTAATAATAACATCCATACTTACGTCTGCTCTCAACTCAGCAAAGCAACTTAAATTTATGAAATTGAAAGTTTTAAAATATGAACTAGACCTCAGAAAACACTCAGGAAATAAACTGAGAAATTAATAAATTCGGGGAAGTTGAAAACTGCTGGTGTGATCTACAACCAGAAAAGGCTTAAAAAGATAAGATAGGCAACTCATTGGAAAGTACTTCTCCTCTGTGTGTATTAAATGCAGCTCATGTAGTTATAACACACAATGCTGCAATCATAGCCATTTCTGTTTCTGCACTGTGGTTTGTAGTAACGGCAGAAAACAGTTTCAGATGGGGGTTTCTTATGCTGTGTCTGAGACAGTGCAGAGTAACAAAAGTGTTTCCTGTACAAGTGGGGACATCTCGTGCATCTCTGCTGTCTGGGTGCTTTGCAGCATTGTGGAAAGAGATGCACTGAGAAAATTCTGGCTGTGAGTAGCATGGGCCACAGGAAGAGATAATGAGCAAAGGTGTTTAACTAACTTTGCTACTTTTAGAGAAGAGACAAGCCAGGAGGTAATTATACTTGAGATGTCATTTTCTGGGATTCTTGCTGAACAGCAGTTTATGTTGGCAGTCCTGGATTACTTCATATAATATCCTGTGGACTGTAATAGAGCTTGCAGAAAGTAGTAAGCTCTGAGATGGAGTTCATGTGACTTGGGAAAAACAAAACACTGCTGCTTCCAACAGAAATGTTTAGCTGTGGCTTTGTAGCAACTTGAAGCTGATGTAGCATCTCAGCAATGAACAAAATATATTAACTAATTAAATGCACATCTTTTATTTTCCAGATGAAGAATCACCACTTTCTTTGCTTTCCCTGGCCCTGCTGGCTTCTAAGGGACAGGCTAATTCAACCTAATTTTTAATGTGAACAACACACAATTTTGAAGCACTGTGTAACAATGTTATTTTAACCACAATGTTAGTCTTGTCCTGAAAGCAATGCTCTTTCAAGTAACCTTGAAATTTCAAAGTGTTTTACTTTTTGGAAGTGTTGGAAGGCCTAAGCCTGGCACATTTAATAGGAATTGAGCAAAACCTTGAGCAGGAATATTTTTTTTTTCCTCTCCTGCCTCTTTCTTTGAATCCCTAGAGTAAACCACTGCTTGGTCAAACCAGATTGGAATGTTGGTATTTGGTATTCAAGTTTTTTCCCTTTGATACTGTTTGGGAAAGTGCTACCAGGTTGGTTCAGAGGATGTGAACATCTGTGACAGATGAACTTAATGCTGAGATAGGCATTTTGGGAAAAGCTGTCTCTACCCACATTAGCATTTTGTAGAAGTGTGGGCAGAGGAAAGGAAATAAATGTGAATCTTGAAAGCAAAATTGATTGGAGAGGTTGCATTTGTAAGTAAAGTGGGTTATAAAACTGGAGCTGGCAGAGGCTTTTAAAAAGCTTGTGTTAACTTCAGATTTAGTGTTCTGTGTCTTGGAGGATCAGAGCTGGAGAGCTGAATGCATTGCCTGTCACAGAGCTGCATGTGTTTAAAAATAGCTTGGGACCAGTCTCAAAGATGTCAATATGTAATGGCCAGAAATCCATGTTTTTTCAAATCTTCTGAGTGAGACTGAGTAAAACCATAATAAGGGTACTGTGCCCCACACAAGCCCTGAATTTGGAGATGGGAGAAATACTACATGACTTGGCTATCGGTTATCTGAGGTAGCCACAGTACTACAGATATCGAAGGAACACAGAGAAAATGGTGTGCCTGTGGGAATGGACAACTTCCTTTGCAAGTTGCAGGTTATCCCAGAGTAATTTTGAAGTGCCATGTGGGCTAAAGAAAAGCAGGACTTTGTACTTCATCAAAGTTTGTCACTATTATGCTACTCTTGACAGTAAGGACTCATCCTAAATGTTGACATTTTCAGTGTTGAAGACAGGTTCAGATTCAAGGAAAGAAATGTCATTTTGCACAGAGGTTTCAAAACCAGCCCTTGAGCAGAGCTGTAGCACTAAGCCTTGGTTTGTTTTGGTAGGGTGATACCAAAGGGCAGAGGTGGCAGCACCTGGGTACCAGTCAAGCTCAGCTTGGCTCTTCTTCAAGGGAATAATACCATTTTGCAGGCAGGAAGGACGAAGGGAATGTGTTGTTCCCCACTGCTGCCTTCTCTCTCCACATACTGTTTGCTGTACCCATCTGCTTGCAGCTTTAATATCATGCTCATTACAGAAGTCCTAGATTGATTGCATTAAAAGCAGTGGGATGGGCTGTGCTGGGCTCCTGGAGCCATGATAATGTGCAGGCCAACAATGGCCTAGTGTTCATTCAGCTGATGATTAAATACTTGGCTCATAAATACCAATATTATGTAATTCCAAAATCAAGTCAGCAAATTGTGACCATATGCGAGACTCTGTTTGGGAAGATTTGAGTCTTCCAAAGTCAGTCTGAAGAGCAAAACAGATTTCTCATCAAAATTGGTGGAAACAGCAATAGCGACTTAATCCTCTGTTTCTCCTCATGCCCATCTCTGCTTGATCCAAAGGCCTGTGGGGTCATGTAAGTAGGGCTGGGACTGCTGTGTTTGCTTGAGCCCAGGCAGTCAGCTGTGCTGACTCTTTGGAGATCATCTCCTGCTTGGTGCCACAGGCAATGCGTGCAGGTGGGGACCAGCAGGATGTCTCCTTCCTGAGAGGCCTGATGTTAACAAGGGCTCAGTACATCCACTCATCCACAACTTGTGGGATTGTGGGGGCTTTTCAGCACATCTGACACACTTCTGACACTGTGTTCCTGCCTCATCGGGGTGTAAAAACCAGGCCAAGACTGCAGCATGTAGAGGGAACCTGGATCTTCTTTCCATGTTCTTTGTTCTAAAGAAGATCTGGCAAATATTTCCATGTCTCTTCCATGTTAGCTTCTGTGTGGGGTGTCAAAGGTCCTGTAATTTATTTTCCTCTCTGGGAGGAGGAAGGCAGAGCTTTCTGTTGAACAGTAGTCCAATTTTCCACCTCCTCAGGAGAGCCAGTGGAGGCTTTGGTCATCTGAGGTATGACTTACAGTGATCCTGCAATATTTTGCTCTTAAATCTAAGAAGACCTTTCCCTTCTGTTTTATTGTTAGTATGTTGAGTATGTGTTAGTATGTTGTACCTTCACAAACGTCATGGTGATGAATTTGCAGTTCCCCTGGCTGTTTTCTGGGCTCCATGGGCAGCACAAACATTATTGTAGAGAGGACACTGGACTGATGGGGCTGTGCTGAGTTCAGGTGATTGAACTGAGCCAGTCCCTTGTGTCATACTCTATAGTAACAGATAGTTCAGGGGTGCCTCTATCAGGATCCTCTGCTCAACAGATGCAAAGAAATATTTGAGCCTAACCATGGACATCAGCAGCCTTTGGCATTTCCTGCCCATCTCCCTCGGCAGTCTCTGCACTGATGAGGTGATCATCTGCTGAGGGTGGCCAGCACTTCTTGATACTGAACTGAAATTATGATTTTCCTTGACTCTGGAAATGATTATATTTTCCACTGAAGTGCTGCAGCACTGTTTTGTGGTAAGCAGGAAATCCCATTTATCACTGTAATTGGAATAAGCAGATCAGCAGTTCCAGTCAACTGTCTGGTGTCTTCAGGCAAGTTTATAGTTTCAGTCTGAATTTATTTTTCCCCTTAAGAGGGGCAAAGCCTGAGAGAAAAGAATGAACTTTTTGAGGGAGCACGTGCAGAGCATCTCTGAAAGGCTGTTCTGAGCTAACCTGAAGTGAAGCTTTCTTCTTTGGACACAGCGAGGTCATTAGGTGGCTAGAAGTATCTTTGAAACAGAGGCACATCTCTTGCCTACCAAAAGGCATCTCACATGCTAAGCCTTGTACCTGTTGGATGTTTCTATATGAAAATATTCTATTTCAGTATGAACAGGCTTTCTTAATGCAAGAGAAGACCATAACAGTTTTTTCCCTGTCGTCTTCCTTAGTTTTAGATACAGGTTTTTGGATGATACACTTGAGAAGACTGATAGAGAGACCTTGTGGACATTTTTTTTCTTCTCTGTTTTTCTGTGCTTTTTTCCAAGAAATGTTCTTTTACAAGTGTTTTCTGAATGAGCAAAGGAAAGAGAGAGCAAAGGAGAAATATGAAAATGGAAAGAGTTGTTAGGGAAAAACATTTCACTGAAACAGCTCAAAGAGAACAATAACAATGAATTTTTCCCCAGGTTAAAAAAATATAAGAACATCAACTGGCAGTCAGTGCTTCTCTGTGTTGGAGGTGTAGGCTACAAACAAAGGCTAAGGAGGGATGGGCAGAGTGGGTAGCAGTGCCATCACCTCAGATGGCCCCTTGCCTTCCTCCACTGATTAACAGGAGGTGACTCCCTGTAGTGATTACTGTGTTTAAGCAGCTTGGTCAGCTTGGAGCAATTCCCTGACTGCCTGGGCACTGAAAGCACAAGCTCTGGGCTTTGCTGGCTTTGGGATATCAGCTGAAACCAGCATGATCCAAGACAACTGGAAGCCAGTGCTGTTGAGTGTCATCTCTTGCTTTGCTCTGGGAGGCTGGAGGTGCTGGTGGTTTGAGAGCAGTTAGCAGTTTTATCAGAAGAAGGACCAGGCTGTTGTGTTTGCTTTGCTGCCTGTTACAGTAGAAAGTCCCCCTGCAGCAGCCTGTATACACAGTGAGCCTTTGGAGCTCCCTGCCAAAGATTCAGCCTGTACAGACAGTGGCTCTAATGCAGCAGGTTTGTTTGACATCAGGGCTAATTAACAATTACACAAATCTTGGAGCAAGCTCTTTCAAACCTGGTTTGTTCCTCTGCCCCCAGCAGGCTTAGCAGAAGATTCCATCTGCCTAATTTGCAAATGCAATTGCTTTAATTATGCATCCAAACTGGGAAAGTGTATGCTTAAAAAGATAGACAGCTAAATCTATGCAGGTAAGGTGATAATGCATATACAAATTAGCTGTGCCAGTGCCATCTCAGAACCTGCCCCCTCTGAGGATAACTTATGAAAGAAGCCTTGTAAAGACTTGCAAGATTAAGGGAGCTAAGACAGCCTGTACAGCCGATTTAATTTGTTGTTTGGTGCTGTTGCTCAGGCAGTTTTGTTTTACACAAAGAGATAATTTTCTTTGCCCAGAGCTAACTCCTGCCACAAGAGTTAGATACTCGTGAAAGTACACAGGAGTGCACTGCTGCTACATATGAGACATTTTCTGCCCCAAGACTGCAGGGAAGTGTGATAGAGCAGGGGGAGCAGAGGGAAAGAGGACACAGAAATATAGATTGTGAAAACTGATGGTGAAGACAGTTCATGGAAGGCTGGAGAATGGGCCATAGAGCTCAGCCAGGTGCATCAGCAGCCTCTGCTCTGCCTTGCCAGAGTTCTATCCTGACCTCATTTATTGGCATCATAATGGCAGACCGTGGTACTGGTTTTCCTTAAAACCCCAAGTAAGTCACTCTGTCATTGTCCTGAGACTTGCTTCCTAAAGCTCAGCCTGGTGGTGGCTTTCCTGCCTTCCTGGATCTGGTGCTGCCAAGCTGGCATTATTCTCCCTGATGATTGTGCCAGGCCTTGCTTTGTACTCATGGTTTCTTATGTTCCCTTTTATCCAGATGAGCAACAAAAGGTCCAACAGTTTCCGCCAAGCCATCCTGCAGGGGAACAGGAGGCTGTGCAGCAAGGCTCTGCTGGAGGAGACGGGGCTGAGCCTCTCACAGAGGCTGATCCGGCACGTGGCGTACGAGACCCTCCCGCGGGAGATCGACCGCAAGTGGTACTACGACAGCTACACCTGCTGCCCCCCGCCCTGGTTCATGATCACCATCACTATTGTAGAGGTGAGTACCCTCCCTGGGAACCTCCCCACACTGCCAAAGGCTCTGCTGGGACACAATCAAGGGTTAGAAAGGGACTTGTTCAGACCTGGACAAGGGCAGATGTGAAGCTGGTGGCCATTTTTGGTTGCCTGTTGGGGTGTGTTTAAGTGGAGACTGTGATCCTCTCATTGGAACAATTTGTATATGGGACTACCCAGTTTGGGAAACTAGAGCAAAACTGTTTAGGGAGTGAAAACAGAACAGCTCTAGAGAAATGGATAAGTCAATGGAATTAAAAATTTCTATACAGCTACCTCTGTTCTGTGAGGAGAGAGAAAAAGGAGGGGAGAGGACCTCTGGGTTAAATACTCTGACCTGCCCATGTGTTGTCCAAATGAGATCTTTGTACATTTGCTGAGCAATATGCTCAAGTAAGTACAGAGTAGGCTAAGACTCTGATAGTGGGGTGCTGTCTGGGGGCAGGTTCCTCTGTCTCAGGGGCTGGTGTGTTACAGAAGACCACAAATACAGTTATATCAATGAGTTGCAGGTTCCTCAAAATGGAATTTTCGTGTGTGAAGCTGTCAAATGGGAGAAAAGTTTTTGTATATATTACTTTTTTTCTCCATTATTTTGAGCTAAAAAGTACTTTTTGGTGAGAAAAGGCATTTTCTAACCAATTAATATCTCTGCTCTTCTAGGTTGCCTTTTTTCTTTACAATGGAGTGGTCTTAGACAGATTTGTGCTGCAAGTCAGCCACCCCTTGTACCTGAAGAATGCATTGCTGTACCATCCCCAGCTTCGGGCCCAGGCTTGGAGGTATCTAACCTACATATTCATGCATGCAGGGTGAGTACTTACAAACAGTTCAGGTTCCCCAGAGAGAATGAGGAAGTGATAGAATCAGCTCAGAATTAAATTTTTAAAACTCAATTAAAAATTGTGTGTAAAAATCTGAAGATGTTATGGAGTGTTGGGCAATGAGGTGCAAACTTTTACAGCTCTCTGAAGGGTCAAGGCAACAAAAGGAATTTAACATATGCTGCTCTTCTCCCCAGCAGTGCTGGGACCACACTTTCTTCTTACTGTGTACTTCCTAAAACCAGGTCAAAGCCCAGTGTTCCAGTAAAGGAGCTGTGCAGGTGGTAGAACAAGTCTGCAAAGATGATGGACTGGTGTTTAAAAACTACAGGGTGTTGGAAAAATCAGTTAAATTCCCTGTGCCTGGAACATGCCATCACTCAGTAATGTTCTGTAGGGAATGTTCCCTTCTGTAGGAACTGAGATAATGCCTAGAAGGTTATATCAAACCTGAACTCCCATTTTGTACACACTGGGCAAAGTGTTCCAGTGTTCCTGGAGAGTTGACAATCTCAAGTGACCAGATAGACAGAGGCTGGTCCACCTCATGCAAAATGAAGGTGCACAGTAAAATTAATCCTCTTTCATGGGAGGTATTTAGCGACTTGGGAAGAATATATAAGATGTGGGGATTCTACCTCTGTTCTTCTCAGCTGTGCCAGTCCTCACAAAATTCAAATAGATTTAATTGTGTGATGTTTGTGATGCCATGGTGATGAGTAAGTGTCACTGGAAGGTTCATCCCTGTACAAAACATTCTACCCCCTCTGAGCAGTTTCTCAGATCATTATCTTCACACATTCCTGGCAGATAATTGCAATTTTCTTTGGTTCTGTCATTGAAAAATGACAGCAACAAGCCTTTTAGCAGCAGTGCAGAGTTTAAAACTGCAAAAGGACCCTTTGTTCTTAAATAGAAAGCCTATATTTTCATCAGTCAATGTTCTTCTATGAAAGGCCAGAAAGATCAAGTTGATCTTTGCCTTTTTCCATGTCTCTGATGGAAGCCATGCTGCTGTCTCTTCCTTGCCATGGAATAACTTCCTAGGTGTGTGATTTCCCTGGAGCACAAGATGTGCCCCAGATCCATGGATAAAAACAGATTCTTCCCAAGGAAAGAGTACGGAAAAGTTTTTAGAATAAACTTCTGAATGTGGCAAAATCTGTCCTCTGCCTGTTGAATCCCTCCAAAGAGCCCATATTACATTGATTTCATCCTGCAAGTGGGGACTGCTGGGCTTAGGTATGAGGCTGGTCACATAAAATGAGAAGTGGAAATTTCTGTCACTGAGAATAGGGGGGAAACTGGGCTTGTAAAAGAAAGAAACAATTTTAACTAATATTAGTTAATTTGTATTTGGGCTTTCCTTTGATGGTGATGATGTTTTACCATCACTTCTATGACTACAGATTGCTTTTGGATCCATTGAAGGAGAAACACCTGCACAAGGACAGCTTTCCCAGCATAAAATGCCTTTCTGTGGAATACTTTCCTAACCTGTTCCAGGTCACCCTTGTAGCAGGCAGTTCTCTGGCATTCTTCACACTCAGTGGCCAAAAAAATCCCTCAGGTTTATTTCATCTCTGGCTGGCTCAGAGTGGAACAATGAAAGGTGGTGAGCAGGGGACTCATCATGATGGATTCCAAGTCCTTTAGCTACACAGCCTTTAAAACAATGGAGAGTCCCACTGGAGCAATAAACCTTGTGATTTATCTGCAGTATCTGGAGTTACACTAAATGTTCTTTTATTTCTAACTTCTCTGAGTTAAGCTCCTTTCTCGTGAAGAAAACAGATAAATCTTGGAAAGGTGTAATAATGTTTTTTAATGGATGCCCATCATTCTCCTCTCATTTGAAAATGTGAGGATAACACAATGCCATGGGTCTATTGTTATCCTGCTTCCAGCTGAGACTTTTAAATGGTAATGTGGACTGCTCCTTAATTTAGTGCACTCTGTCTTTTTTTGAAGAGCAAGTGGCAGCCAGAAGGTGTTTGAGAAGGCAGCAGTTGCTAAGGCTTGGCTGACAGTGCCTCTAGAAAGATTCCAAAAATGTATGGAATTGTGTGTTGGTTCTGATGGAGGGAGCTTTGTCAAGGGCTGAAAAGGCAAAGTTGTAAATTCTGCCCTTCTGTTTTCATGGAAAGCAGACATTGATATCTGAAGCCCACACATTTGTATCACTGCCATAACTAATGACTTGCATTGATGCTCAGTCCCATTTATTTGATCCCAGGGAAGGAGAAAGTCCTTAATAAATCAATGAAATTGTCATTTCAAGAATGACACATTCAGCACTGGCAAAGGGTAATTATATTTTATGGGTTCTTATTGACTCTGGTGCCTTCAAAGCTCTTAGAATGATGGGGAAGAGAAGTGAATGGGATTGCTCCTGGGAAGTCTTTTAAGAACAGCTGTGAATCAGAGCAGTCACTTCAGAGTCCAGGATAAACTTTGCTGAGCTCTTACAAAAGCTTCCTTTGAAAAATAAGAGCCAGTGCTTTGTGTGAAAATGTCAGGTGCCACCTCATGATGTTGACTCTGTGCCAGCCAAAGCTTCTTCCCTCCTCTCTGTGAAAGGGCACTTGGATGTTTTGACTCATCTCAGTGATCTCAGTTTGACCTTTGCTGGTTGTTCCTAATTTAATTCCGTGCATTCTGTGAGCATGTGGGATCAGGGCAAGTGCTGACCATGCCCAGTGGCTTCAAAAGGCTTGAGGAAGGTAATAAAAGAACTCAATTGCATGCATCAGTTTCCCATGATAAAAAATTGCTGAGTGTATTGTGCAGGAGGGAAATTCGTCTTTGGAGAGAATATATATGGAAGCAAACTTATTAAGATATCAGGAGAGGACTGTTTTCTGCAGTATCATTTCTAACAGTTCTTTGCAGTCCAACTTTAAATTCTCATTTATGAGACTGTTCTGTCATTACTGCATCTCACCACCAGTGTTTTCCTCTGCTGTATATGGGAAATTGCTATGGTAACACGAAAAAGATCAAAACAGTGGAAATGCATATAACGTAAACCAAAGTTTGCTAGTGCCTGCCTGTGAGCAACCCTTTTCTTGTATAAAATGGGATGTGTGTTTTCAAGGTATTAGGTACTTTGCTCTCTTTTCCCCAAAAGATGCTGGTCTTCTGTGTTAAGGGTGCCACTGGGTCATTTAGATCCATCATTTTCCTAAGCAGGTTCTCTTCATACAGAAAGGTTCCAGTGGGATGTCACCATTCAGTGAGGTCACAGTCTTGTGAGCCCAGGGTAAATCTCAGACATCAGCAGACTGTTGAGGACCCTGTTCAGGGCCTGGTGCTGATATTACCTCACTGGAAGATTCTACAGATCTGTATAGAGCTTTGAAAAGTGGCAGGACAAGTTTGTTAAGTAGTATTGATTAAAGCAACAGAGAACTTGCTTTGAACTTATTGATTCAGCTCAGGGGAAATCTGCTGCACTGGAGTCTTTACCCAATATGCACATCTGAGCTGTCACACTCTGCCTACAGGCTGCAAGTGGTCCTGCACAGTGTGATAGTGGGGCTTTCTGCAAGAGTTCTCTCAGCCCAGCCTTTTCCTGTGTGTTCAATGGGAGTTTTACTATTGACTGTAATGGGAACCAGGGTGGGTGAAGAGAGAGTATCAGTGAGTAAACCTGGGCATCTGAACAGAGATCAAAATGCCCTCTGCTTCCCATTCTGACCACTGAAGTAGGCACAGCAGAAAAGGGTGAGGGTCAGACAGCCCATACTGTAAAGCATTACAGCACCAGGAAATGGCAGCTCTCTTGGGGCTTCTACACGCACGTCATTCCTAGCAACCACTCCCCATCATGGCAATGTGATGTGTGCAGGGAAAACTGGAATCATCAGGAGGGAAGAGAGGAGCAGATCAAATTCCTCACTTCTGTTCCAGGCTCTGCTGCCATCTTAATGTGTTTTTTTGGGTTTTTTTTTGACAAGTCATTTAACTTCCTCAAGCAAAGAGAAAAGAAAAAAAATGTTCGACTAAGAACCAAACATTGTACGAGGTCTTTGGCTGAAAGGACCTGGGTGGATACAAAAAAGCAGCAAGGAGGGAAGAAGCATTGCAAATTTGGGTCTGATTTTTTCTGGAATCACTGTTTTTCCCAGCATTAGTCTACTTATGTGAATTGGGTGCTATTTGATTTTCTTTCTAAGGTATCTGTGTCTCAGTGGTAGAGAAAGAAGATGAAGAGTTGGAAAAGAGGACAACTGTTGTTTTTCCTTGCTGCAGGATAGAACACCTTGGGCTCAATGTTGTTCTTCAGCTCTTGGTTGGAGTTCCTCTGGAAATGGTGCACGGAGCTGCGAGGATCAGTTTTGTGTACGTTGCAGGAGTTGTGGCAGGTAAGTGACACCTCTGCATGCCCCTGATGGAGAAGCAGTGAAAATGGTCTGTGCTGGCTTTTGAGTTGGAGACATGTTTTGTGGAGAGGAGCATTCACTGATTTGTGCATTGAAATCCTTTGTGAGGCTGGACATAGAAAATATGGTACAACTTGACATCTATTTCTATGTAGCCATGGACTCTGTGTTTAGGAGACCTGCTAAAAATGCACCAACTACCTGTTATTTTAAAATAGCTTAGATTTAGATGATCTTCCTGAATGTGGAGTCATGCTGGTCCTGTGCCAGTTCTTTGTACATTTGTCCTGTCTGTCACCTTTCTACAGACTAAGTAAGCAAGAAGTATTTGGTCATAGATTGTGAGCAATGCACAGAAATCTGGAAAATTCATTTCACCATTAACCCATGGGGTCTGATTGATTTTTAGTTTGTGCTAAATTGCTTTTATTTATGTTTGGAATTTCCAGCAGTTTGGAGGTGATGCAAGTTAGCTGACAATAGATCAACATCTAATTAAAACAGGAGGAGGGTGTGAAAACAACCAAGAGCTTTACAGTGGAACTCAGACAGTGACTGACTGCCTTAGTTCAAGATTTATAGTGTTTGTTTTTTTCCAGCCACTTTTTTTTTTTTTTCCATAATAAGCAGATAAACCCTTTGTAGAATGAGCTGCATTGAGTACTAATAAATCCTGCATTCCAGGAGAGACACTGTGGAAAGAATAATTGGACTAGGACACAGGACTAGGCATGGTACAAACACCAACAGTATTTAATGCAGAGAAAGGAGTTAGCAGAGCAGCTCCACTGTCCCCTGATTGTTATTTTAACAAGCACTAACAAAAGTGATGCCCAATTTGCAATTTTCCAGACATAGCTTTTCTACACTGATATACCTACCAAACCCCAGAGCTTCACTGATATCTTAGCCAGTTATGAAACATGCTTTATTCTTAGTCATGTGCTAGGAGAGAGGGAAATGGGTATATTCATGCTGAGGCAATATGAAGATAACTCAGCTCCTAAATAATCAGGAATAGACAGTAAAGTGTAGTTAGGCCACAACTTTTATGGTTCTTTCTCATTTGTATGGCTTTACTAAGACACATTAAGTCTGGAAATCAAGGCATTCAGTGCAGTGTCTGAGGACTTAACTGCAAATTCTTATTACTCCTTCCTTTATTTCTCATTAACTTTTTCCTTGATGGCAGTGTTTAAGAGCTGAGAAGTCTCAGGGCCATACAAGGAAGGAGGGAGCTATCAGCAGAGTTGGCTGGTGGAAGCTCAGCACTTTCTTGACCTGGAATCAGTTGGGCAATTAGTAAAGAAGTTCATTAGATTCTGTACTACCAAAGACTCTCTCAAGACTTTCCAATATGTCTTTTTCCCATCCCCACTCATCACAAAGATCTTCATTATCCCTTCCTTGTGACAGCAAATCTGCCTTTTCCTCTATTGCTTAAATTTTTCTTAAAGCTGGCAATGAAAGGAGCTTTGAGCTGATCCAAGCCTCCAGCTGGGATAGAAGAAGAAATGTCTACGTTTGGCTATATTATTAGTGGTGCCTTTATGTGCTTGACCTGTCATTTTGCTGTCATGTGCCTACTTGTTCCATCCAGGTTATTTTTGACTAGTTTTACTTTGAGGTTTTACAGGTAATAGGCTGTGCTTTGATCAGAGGCCTGTGCTAAGTTACAAGTCCCTTGTTCCTTCTCCCTGTGCTGATATTTTTCTTGCCAACATGGGACCTACCTCTATTTTATCTTCAGGTGGGAAACAGACATTTGTCTGTCTCCTGTATCCTTGTTCTTTCAATCAGGGAATAAATGCCTTTCTGCAGCACAAGTTTAAAGACACTTTGCTGCCTTGCTTGGCTGCTTTTAAAGTAGGTGCAGAGGAATCAATCAGTTGCTGTTTTGACAGGACTGACTTGCCTTCACAAGTCAATCAATTTCCCCCTCCTTCTCTTTCTGAATTCTTGGCTTGCAGCAATTAGCACCAACAGGCCATAGCAGGGATGTAGGGTAGGAGAGAGTATGTTTATTTGGTGAGCAATTGTCACAAAGCCTTGTTGTTTCCCCAGGGTCCCTGGCAGTGTCAGTGGCTGACATGAGGGCGCCGGTGGTGGGCTCCTCTGGAGGTGTGTATGCTCTTGTCTCCGCTCACCTGGCCAATATTGTGATGGTGAGTACCAGAGTGACCATCTGACCTCAGAGTGAGCCATGTCTGGTGGCCCAAAGGTGCTGGAACTAAGGCCTGACCCAACTATTTGTCATTCATAGCTTGCACCAGTCTTGTCTCAATGGTGTGATCCTGGAATGGAAATATTACCCTGCACTTGGTAGCTTGGTACCCTGATGGTTGTCAGTTTGCCAGGACAATCTAAAGATGTTGGTAATCCAAGATTTATCAGTGTTCTCCAGGCTATCAGCTCTCCATGCAATGGTTGACAAATGCCTGAAAAGCAGACTGGCTCTGCAGAAGTGGCATACCTGTTTCTGTCTGCATGTGCTATGTAATTGTAGTGGGTATCTAAGGAAATTTAGCATTCCGTGCATTTATGTACAGCATATTTCTTATCTCCATTTGTAAAACCCAGACTGAATTCTGGATGATCTAGTGATGCATCTTTTTTGCTGTTTCCCCTCATGAAATACTTTACAAAGGTGAGCAAATGCCAGCACTGTCATTCTAAGGCTGGAAACAGGAGCTCATCTCCAGCCCTCAGCTAGGTAGTGGCAAAGCCCAGCACAGCTGCCTGGGGGACTCCTCAGCTGACACCAGGCAGAAAAGGCTTTGCTAATAGAAGATTCATGTGCGGCATGTCTGTCCTGTACCAGCAATATCAGAGCAGAATAACCATAAAAATTAGGACAATGCTCCTCCCCTGGGTCTGAGTGGGAAGATAATGTGATGTGGCTGCAGCAGAGACAGAAGATCTTTATATGGATGCTGGAAGATGTGCTTGTGTGGTGGTTTTGGAGTCAAGCCTAAAAGAAAACCTTGTATTTGATGCTTGTCTGCAATAAAGTCAGCAGGCTCCAGCTGTGACCCACAGTGATGCTCCAGGCAGCTTTGTAACAACTGGGAAGTGAGAGATATCCTGAGCAGAATTGATCTCCTTCACCTTCTTCAAGCTTTTCAGAGCATGAATGAGCTGAGGTTGTTGTCCACATTAGACAGCTGTGTCTGGCAGAGAGGTCAGGAGTGGAGGAGAGGGGCTACCCCTGCAGCACAGGGTTTCTGCTGGGGAATGGCATCCCTATATACAGTTATTTTCAGTGTGATTTGTGTTCCCTGCCACTGTGCCAAGGAAAGCAGGAGACAATTTCCTCTGTCTTTCAGGGTGGTAATGCAGACACAGGGTTCTTTAACACCACAATTCACTGGGATAGAGGGGGACATTGGGGGAAATTTTGGTTTGCTTTAGAGGGAGAGGCTCTTCCAGAGGAGTGTGGAGAGTCTTCAGCAGTTACTTTCCCAGACTTAGAACATCACAAAGTGATCTGTCATTTCACTACTCATTGGCCTCTGCCAAATCTATTTAGCGATTGCTATCTTAGCATCCTTATTTCTCCATTATCCACTGCCTCTCTTCTCATCTGAAATTATTTTTGCTGCCTTTCCAGTTCTGGTGGAGGGGTTTTTTTGTTTTCCTTTCCCCCCCTTGTCTCTCTGTGCTCACTTGTTATCTGGATGTGATGCTCCCACGCTGAAAGATGTGCTGGCTGTTTGCTGGCAAAGCTCAGTCTGGCACAGCTGGGGAGAACAGGGACTGTGGTAGGGAGAGTCTCTGGAATCTTCTGTTCCCTGGTGCCTCCTGGTAACCAAAGGAAATGGAAACATTCCTGCTTGGAAAAATAAATATTATTGGAATTAAATACATAAAATAACCAACAAGGGAAGCAATAAAGCGTGTCACCCCAAGGAAAAGAGTGAGGGGAGGGATTCAAAGCAGCTACATGGAAGTGAAAAGTGGAAGAGGCAGCACAGAATTACGAGCTCAGAACTTTCTGACTGGGTTAGGTCCCTCTGTGGAGAGAGAAAATCAGTTACTTATTTTGTGGAGGTTGCATTTTTGCCATCCCAAGTGCCATTAAAGATAGTCTGAAGAGTTTACAAGCATTCTTTTTATTTCTTCAGTGTGACAAATAAGCAGCTTTTCACAAGAAACCTGATGATCTTGATATCTTAGTATTGAAGTCTGCCTTCAATAGGCAAATTTTCATTTAATCTCATAATAATAATACTAAATAATAACAATAAATAATAACAATGTTGTCATACATCTGAGTTTCTCAAAACATGATCTCTTTTCCTGCCTTAAAATTTTGCAAGTGGAAAAGGAGGAATTTTAATATTCCTCCTATGATTTCTTATTATCGCTCAGATATTTTTATTCCACTATACTGGTTAATAACCAAGCCTGAAGACAGAAAGTCCAGGCTTTCTTATGGCACTTTTTCCTAGATATGCTTTTATTGAAGTCTTTCTTTTTTCTCTATGTTCTGCCAAAGATCTGAGCTTCAGAATTTCAGGGAGCCTGAGGCACAGAAAGTAACATTGAAAAAGCACAGTAGGGCTTGAATGCACTGAGAAGTTGTCAGGAAAGTGGCAGGATCTAAATGTAATATCCCTTTAGGTTTGTGTGCAGCATTACTTTGTTTTGCTTGTCTCTTTTCCAGAACTGGTCAGGAATGAAGTGCCAATTCAAACTGCTGCGCATGGCCGTTGCCTTGATCTGTAGTAAGTACCACACAATGCTTGGCACACGTGCAGCCAGTCCTGTTTTGTTTGTCCTTGTCATAATAGTACATGCTGATTCAGAGGGTTTTGACTTTGCAGCAGTTTTGATAGGAACTTGCAGCTGGACCTTCTGGCAGCAGGAACCAGATTGCTCTCCATTGCAGATTTTGGCTTTCAACAGAAGCATTTGTAAACAAGGATTTGTCATTAGCCAGCATCTGTAGCTTGTGGTGTTTGTGAAGGAGTGGGACTTAAACATCTTCTCTTTGCCATCTCAAACATGCAATGCTTTCATAATGATAATACTTGGGTTTCCTAGAGCACATCCTGTCTGGGATGGCAGCAGCATTATACCCACACCGATGAATTCTCTTCTAGCCATATCCCCAGAGGGGCGCAATAAGGGAAACTAAACTCTGTGTTCATCACAGACAGCTGTCTTCAAATTCTAACTCATTTTTGTTATAGTTTTGGTATAAATTTCAGGAGGTGAATATTTCCCAACCTATCTACACTCTCACCACAAACCCAGACCACTTTCCAGCCACTGGAGAGACCTCATGTCTGTGTGCCACAGCCCTAACATAACCACAGCTTCCCTGTGCTCACCATACAAGGCAATTTCTTCCTCTGTGTCTCCTCAGGGATACAGTGCTGCCCACAACATGGACTTAAGAAAGGATAAACCTAGACAATTAATTTAGTTTTTGTTCTTTGTTCCAGTGAGCTTTGAATTTGGAAGAGCCGTTTGGCTGCGATTCCACCCCTCCGCTTACCCCCCATGCCCCCACCCCAGCTTCATGGCTCACCTGGGAGGGGTGATGGTTGGAATCACCCTTGGTGTCATCATCCTGAGGAACTATGAGCAGAGACTCCAAGATCAGACTTTATGGTGGATCTTCCTTTCTATTTACGTCATTTTTGTCTTGTTTGCCATCTTCTGGAATATTTTTGCCTACAGTCTGTTGGATCTGAAGCTACCTCCCCCTCCTTGAAAACATGGGACAGAAAACTGGAGAGCAGAAGTCATCTGTCAGCTGTGTTAAATGAATGAAGATGGAGTATCTATTTTTGTATTTAACTTAGGGGAGGATGATTCTTCTGAACACATGAGTGTGCTGGAGGAGGTGCTTAAAGATCTCATGAAAAAGTGGGCTGATCAGTTTGTTCACAAATCCAGTGGGTTCTGTAACTCTGGCTGGCCATGCCCTGCAGTTTCTGCCCTGCACCTGGGCACTGACTGCTTGGGTTGTTACCACACATCAATATTTTCTATGAGATACTTGTATTTTCCAGGTCAGTGCTGGAATTATGGCAAATTGTTCAGTGAATTTCCTCAATGTTACTGAACACTAAAAGGGGAAAAGAGCAGATATTTATTAATTAGAGACTCAAATGGTACTCACAAGGCAGCTTGAGTCTGGTTTCTTTGGACACATCTGACTGTTCAGCCATACCAGTGCCACTGTCTAATTACTTGAATGGTTCCTAAGGTATTTCAGCCTATGCTGAAACTTGTCTTGCACAGCTTTCAAAGGAATTGGCAGAACTTGATCACACAAAGTGATGGAGACTTCAACTACAGGTCAAATGAAATTGCACTATAAACATTGGGAATCTTAGAGTGTTGTGAACACCCAGCCAGAAGTGACTTCTATTGTGCATGTTTCACTTGATTTTAAGTAATTATTCCCCTCCTCCCCAGCCTACTGTGGCTAGAGGGCGTGGCTAGGTTGTTTGTTTGTTTTTTTGGTTTTTTTAGGGGTTTTTTTGAGGGTTGAAGAAAAGGAGGGCAAATGTTCATTTGTGGTTTTATCAGACGACAATCAGGTGCTGTTTTCTTCTTGCATTTTTTCTGGCCACACTGACCTATCACCTGGCCTGCAGTCAGCTCCTAGCAAGAATCTCAACTCTTCCAGCAGGTTCTTACTAGGAAAGTGGGACCATGATCACCTCCAGCAGCCCAGGATGGGAACTATCCAATCTTTACAGCCATACAGTCCTTTTGGGGCCAAGTCCACTGAAGGCAGTGGAGTTAAATCAGTTTGTATGTAGCAGTGGTTTCCCAATGAAGTGGAGAGGATGTTGTTTGCTACAGTGATCATTGTGAAATGGATAAAATTGGTTTTAATATGACTTCTAAATTTTGAGGATGCCTCTTACTGAGGCAGTGGATGTTCAGGAGCTCCAAACAACAGTTGATTGCAATGATGCCTTTTTCTTCAGCATTGGTCAAGCCCAGTTCAGGCAATCTGTGAATTGGCTGTGACACAGTTCATAGAGTTCCCTGCCCAGACCTGGGGACCACACGGGGACATCGGTAGCACAAGCAGAGCTTATAAGTACTCTTCTCTGTAATGTGCTTATTTTGCTTGTCACTTTAGAGAGCTGCCAAATTACAGTCCAGGAATGTGGGTACCCTCCTTTCCTCTGCCCTTTACCCAGCTATTCAATGGGATGGACAAAGCAGCCATAAGAGTCTCTCCAGACAAGCAACTCTCTTCCTTTTTTCTATTTCCTGCTGGTGCCCAGGCACAGCCAACAGAGTCTTTCACTGCACATCCCACAGGCACCATAGCAGTTGTGTTTGCTCTGTAGAAAATGTCTCTGTGTTGTGGGCTTTGTTCTCTCAGCTGTGCTATCCATGCTGCCAGATGATACCACAAGCTAGTAGGAGTCTGACTTTCTAGAGGGGACATCCACAAGTGCTTATCAGCTGCCCCCTTCTTTGCCTCTTATGGAAAAATAACTCTGGGTTGAGGGATGAAGTTTTCTCCCACCAGATGCACCCATAAAGCTTCTGTTGCCTCAGAAGGAGCAGAGAGAAATTAAGTGTTTCTGCAGCCTGGAATAAGCCTTACCTGCAAAAGAAACAATTTTCGCCACCTTTGTGCACAGAAATAAGATTTCTAAGGGCGACTGCACTTTTGTTCTGCATGGCCAGTACATTGTTCATGGGCCTCATTGAGGACCAAGAGGAAGGGATAAAGGCAGAGCTCTGATCATTTTGGAGAAGGGATTGGTTCCCTGAGCATATTTACCTCTGCAGTTTGGGTCCAGATCCCAGCAGTCACGAGAGTTCCCACAGACCATTGCAGGTGCTGGCCCAGTGAGAGTTGTAGCCCTGGATCCCCCTGGGAGCAGGCAGGAAGGAGAGTGGGAGCTAGGAGAGTTCTGACATGGTTAACAAGTCAGGAGGACATTCCTTCCCTCACCTATTGCTAAGCCTTTCTCATTACAGATGCCTTCAAAACAGAGGTGACCAAGAATGGGAGTTCTGAAATCTAAGGAAAGCTTTTAAAATTTTGGTAGAAAATTTCAATTGCAAAAGAACTCAGATTATTTTGCCTATAATTTACCAGAGTGTGATGTGCTCCAATTGACTTTAATTTTTTTTATCTCACCTGGAAGCTACTTACTGCCCATGAGTTTTTTACCAGTAAAGTTTTCTGTACCTGCCAGTGT
Source organism: Parus major (assembly GCF_001522545.3). Taxonomy (NCBI): domain Eukaryota; kingdom Metazoa; phylum Chordata; class Aves; order Passeriformes; family Paridae; genus Parus; species Parus major. The sequence continues at coordinate 3,725,847 of NC_031786.1, read as the reverse complement.
GTGCTCTGAGGTGAAACAAGATAAAAATTCAAGAGCCACCAGATTCTTGATCAGCTTGATCATGGCCAAAATGTCTACTCAGTTCAGGAGTGGGAGGGAGCTGAACCAAGTAATGCAGACAGCCTTCCTTGGTCCTTCTTCCATAGATGAGTGTAGTTTACATGAACTGGTTGAAAACAGCTCTGAAGTTGGTCTTCTGACTTGTTCTTTTAAGCTGTTGTTCATCTTTCTGACTTCATTCTGTGTCCCCATACCCTGCCTGAACAAGTCTACAAACAACCCTGGGGATCAGAAAGGCAAATTTTAAGGCAGTGTTAGATTTATTGTAGGTGAAGGAATGAAACCTTTCACATTCCTGCTCATCAGAGCTGAAATCTTCCCCCCATATATGGAGCATTTTATGCACAGAGCCTGTTGTCTGCTAAGAATCAATCAGCTCATGGAGCCAGAAGCAGCACAAAGTGCTAAAGCTTTTTAATTATTTTTTTAATCATTAAAATTACAGTGTGAAAACTTGCTGTGTTTCTACAGAGTATCCTGAATTCCAGTTATGTTATCTTCTAACACACCCAGGAGTGCCACAGTGCTGCAGCACCACAGAACTAACAGCAACCAGGCTTTTGTGTTACCTCCAGATGTCCTTGAAGCTGCTGGCTCACGTTGGAGGTGGAATACTCTCCATCCTGCTCACTCGTGGTTCCAACCTGTCACAGTCAGCAGTGTGCTCCTGAAGGAGCATCCACTGGGGGACTGATTTCAGTGATTTGTTGTGGTTTTATTTTAGCTACTGCTAGGATTTTCCATCAGTCAGATAAAACATGAATCTATTGAACTTTATGACTGTGCAATGTTAGAGCAGAAGGCAAAGACTGTCACCAATGTACAGGTTTGAACAGAGCACAGCGGAGCAAGTTATTTTACACTGTGTCCCTGAGCGAGGACACAACACCTGGGGGAGAAAAGAAAAAAAAAAAAAAAAGCAGCCGTTTGTGTGGTGGATTTCCCTTGCAGTGAGTTCATTGCAGCAGAGGTCCGTGAGGATGAGGAGCAGTGCGGCAGGCGGAGCAGCCGGCGCTGGATGCGGAGCTGCCAGGGACACCTGCCGGCCGCGGGCAGCAGCACCGGCCACAGGCGGGACAAGGGGCTGCGACAGCCCTGGGAGGAGAACCAGGCAGATCAAAGTCCACGGGGACTGCAAACGGCACCTTTTATTCCTAGATGCTTGGAGACAGGTAAAGATTCGTTTAACACACAGCGGTAGTAGCACAGATAGGAGGAGGGAGAGGGTTGTCATGCATTTGTAGGAGAGGAGGTTTCCAGAAACAATCTCTGAGTGAGGTGTAGCAGTCATAAAAGTGCTGATGAATTTACTTTCGCTGAGTTTTAAGACAACATCGTGTGTCACTGTTTCCCTATCAGTTGATGAGGAGTCTTAGCACTTACGTGGCATATTGTGCTTTTTCACTATTTGCTCCTTTGGCAGTGGGAAGTATGTTATCAACAGGGAGTGGGGAAGCTAGAGAAATTGTTACTAGAAATAAATCTCAGGGATTCTGTATCCCAACACCTTGGCTGCTTCTGTTGGATTATACTGCCCATGTGTTTTAGATCAGATTGGGCCCTTTCAGTTTGAACTGGGCCATGGAGGATGAAATCCGACGTGTTCAGAGCTGGTGACTGGTATGATAGCTGACTGCTGACCTCACAAGGCAGCTGCTGTTCTCTGCCAATATTTAGTCTCACAGGATGGTGGGTAGAACTTTCACACATCCTTCAGTGAGTAAAGAGCTCAAAGCCTGTTTACAAAGATTCAAGCTCAGCCCAATTGCTTTGGAACACCCATCCACTGTCTTTGCCCAAAGTGGAACTGGAGAATGGGGACGTGGCAGTTCAGCACCAGCCACCTCTGGGGGCAAGCTGGGACTAGAGAGCCCAGGCCAGAACCTCTGAATATTGCTGCTCTTCTGCCCCCCTTACAGTGGTGGCTGCTCTGCAGTGCTTTGTGTGGTAGAACTCAAAGATTTCTTCTCTAATCACTGATGCCATGAGCTGGTTATAAAGGAGTGCAGTGCATTTTGCAGCTCTGTAAAAAAGAATTGCACCTAAAACAGAAACCAAGCTTATTTAAAGGCAAATGCATTTTAATGTCACCATTAATCATTGGCTTTTAATTGGAAAAAGCTTTCTAATATGACAGTAGGAGTACAGAAAAAATGTTTCAGGGTACTTTACAACACAGAGCACAAAATATTTCCTATGATTTAAGTAGCTAAAGTACCTTATTTTCAGCGAGCTTGAAACATACATTGTCACTGACTCTCTCCTGACTCCCACAGTGTCTGTTCAGTTTGCAAATAAAGCCAGATTTATGCAGCTTTTCTTTTGCTTACACTGCTAATGCTAACACCACATCCAAGTGTTAAACACAAAGCACTAAACTACGTAATTTTCTGCCTTAAAATACTGAACAAATGGTACTTTCCCTGTGAAGGGCTAGTAAAACAAAATGATATTTGCAAGGTAAGATGCTATTGTATGTTTTCAAATATTTTTGTATTGTGTACATTCTGTATATTTTTGTTGTGACAATATTATTTGAGCGCAGAATCCATTAAATTTTTTTGGTGGTTTTTTTTTGTTTGTTTGTTTTCTGTTTCATTTATCTTTTATATTTATTTTTTTTAAATAAAATTGAGTTGTTCTGTATCACATAACAAAAAAAGAACCAAGAAAGACCTTTCAAGGACAGTTTTGTAAGTTTGTCTACAGTTAACATGGCATTTAACAAAAGATCTGTTGGTTTGGAGCTTTGCCATGTAATCTTCTAATAATGACATTGGTAACTCATTTTTATGTCTGTCTAACAGATAAAGGGGAGAGTGAACTGCAGCTTCATTTCTCCACAAGATCTAATGAGGATGCAGAACTGGCTTGGGACTTGTATGGAAATTCAGGTGTTGTCCCACCTTTGGCAGCTGTCCCTTCATTGCAGTGACCTCAGAACTGCAGGGAAGTTGACATTTGAGTAATTTTTTTTTGCATTTTTTTACATCTAAGTAAATTTTTTTTACTGGGGAAGAGGGTTGTACTCTTTTAACATCAGTCTCTACTGAATGTTTTCAAATCTGAGAGCCAACACTCATCTCTTGAATCAATAGTGGAAACAACATATCCAAAAAGCTCTGCAGTAAACCCTCAGCTGATTAAAATAAAAATCCTACCAGTGTGGAAGAGGGAGGCTTATTTTGAAAAATAAGTTGTGTTTTTGTTGGGAAACACTGGTTTAAAGTGTAATTTATAGGAATGAAGAGACAGATGTAGGAGCAGTTCCTGTCAGATGTGCTGCTCCTAAGACAGGCAGATCCCTGCTACCGTGTGTGGGACTCGGCTCTTGCTGTCAGTTCTCTGCACTGAACTGAACTTCCCGAGACACTCAAATCTCTCCATTAGCTGAGGACTTTCAGCACAAAGGTAAGGTGGGTTTTGTCAGTTTTTGTCAACTCATACAAAAGGTGTTACAGCCTGCAAGCACCACACATTTTCATGCTACCTGTTCTTCACATCTAACTTATTTTTTAAGCACTGACCTCTTTCTTGTGTCCTCATCTGCCAAAAAACTGAACAATCAGTGCTCCAACTTTGTTAGAAATGCAGGGGAGAAACAAGGGGCAACATGTTTTATTGAGTGATGCTGCTGTACTCACTGATGAAGGAAAACACTTGTTACTTCTCAGAGCTCCTACAAGTGACTGAATGAGGGGTTTGTTTTCTTTCTCACTACTTTTCTTCTCTGACCTGCCCAACTACATCATATGTAACCTTGGCTGTTGATGGCACACTTGAAGGTCCTCTGCATTGAGGGATAAAGTGTTTTGAACAGGACACATCAAAGATCACACTCAGACAATTTATAGACGCACTATTGAGGATTTCAATATTTTATTGTCAACTTTATTATGGGTTCATCGTGGTGCAATTCCTGCCCTCACAGTACAGAGCACCAGCACAAGTCACACTGAGCTGTGTTAGTTACAGGCACTGTTTCAGGGGGAGTTAAAACATCCTCTGCTGCAAAGGGAACCAACAGGGAATTCTGCTTTTCTCAGGTTTGCAGAAATCACCCTCTTTATGAGGTTATGAACTCATAACCTCATGAAGCAGAGACTTGATGAGTTTTTATTCCAGCTGTAGCCAAAGATTTTTTTCAGGTATTCTGCTGCCTATGTGTCCCATGATGTGGGTAAGAATCCATTGCTGAAATGATTTAATGTCTGAGTAATTAATTTGGGAAGTTCATTTACTTCATATTCTGAAAATGTCTTAATATTAAATGTGGAAACTTTTTAGTTTCTTCATGATTGAAAAACGTAAGATTATTTAGTTATGCAAAACTGTAATATAAGAAGGTCTTGATTACATCTCAGACTAAGGAAGGAGGGGATTCATCAAAAAACCTGGGAATTTCAGATACCTGTTATGTGTAGGTTTGCACACATACAAACTGATCACTGCAACGGTTCAGTCTTAAGGCAGCTGTTTCATACCAATTACCAACTTGTTTATCCAGTGGCAGCACAACAGACCAGCAGTTTGAAAGCAGACGCCAGCTACAGACTTGGTACCTAGATTCTCTAATCTAAACTAAAATGATCAATTCATTATCTAGACCTGTCCAGCTGTTTGTACTTCTTTATTAAAACACCATAGCCAGATCTAAGTGATTTTTAAGATATTTAAAATATTTAAAACAGTGAAATGTTTGCTAGGTAAGGGATTTGGGTTTGGTCTTGCAATGACTGTAAAAATCAAATATCATGATTTTCTCAGAACAGGAGCAAGTCAGTTGGAGAATTTGAAAACTCTGCAGGAGTTTGTATTATCTGATATTTACACATTAAAAAAGATCATAGTGCTTTGTCTAAAAATAAGGAAAGGCAGGTGAAACTGCAACTAAGGTTTGACTTAGGCAATACTTTTAAATATAAATTAAAATTCCTGTAATAGCTGCACAGAAATTAATTATTTATACATAAGATATTTTAAGCCACTGATGTTTCTCTCATGAATTCTTCCAGGACGGTCACTACGTTCCTGGCTTCTGGCATTTCTGCATGTTCTACTTTCACAATCTTCAGCAGGATGTCTCCACTGCCACAGTTCCTTAGGAACAGGTAGCACTTGAACAAAGCATAGTGGTTCATTTCAGCCTGGCGGATGAACCTCTTCAGGTTGTTAATGTCCTGAATAGCCTGGAAAAAGAGTAACAGAGCATTTTCTTATCCTCCTACATGGAATGAAAACACATTTATGGAAAATAAAGAATAAATAGCAGGAAAAAGAAAAGCATTTCCAGTAGAAATTTTGTAGTACTACTTAAGAGTAATACAAGAATTGAATATTGTCTTGGATGAATATTATAGCTTCTACAGCAATGATGCAAAATGTGTGGACAGAATGTGATGAGTCCAACATGTAGCAAGAATTCTATTATGGCAGCTCAGTTAAAAAGTGTTAGCTACTCAACCCAGTAGCATGAAACTGTGTGTGCAAGGCTCAGATTAACAGTATTTGAAGAAAACAACAGCAACAAAGAAAATGGGTCTTACTTTAAATTTGAGAAAGCACCTTTGAAACATTCACTGAAGAAACTTTAATATTACTTTACAGCTGTTCTTGTCAACTACAGTAAGCCAGCCCACAAATTAAGCTTGAGAGTTAATCAGTTAATGACATATAGACATGTAATAACCTAAAACTTTAATTCACTGCAAAATAGTATTTTGCATATAGTATTTGCTCCCTCAGTAACTCAAATATCTTTTTCAAGTCTTTAACATATATGAACAGGTACCTTCAATTTAAAGTTTTCCAAAATCTGCCGGAAGAGAAATGGATTTCCACCCTCAGCACCATTCACAAAAGCTTGCATCCAGTCCTCACAGAATCTGTTGCTTCCTGTTAAATGTTCAGGGACACAGAGAAACAGAGAAATGAGATGAGAAAAAGCAAATGAGCTCAACATAAATATACAGCTACATTAATCACTCTCACATAACAAGTGATACCTGGGCCAGGAAATGAGTCTTAAGGAAAAGCAATACATACAGATGGAAAAGCAAATACAGCTACAGTGATTACACAAGTGTGTTCTAATTGTTGAATCCCATTTCCCAACATTTGACAAAACCACAATAGGAAAAAAAAGTTTTGCAGATTCCCTGAACTGTACAACTCATACTTTCATGGTCCACAAACTAAATGAAACTGTGGATTTTATTACTAAGCATTTATAACCCAGAGTTCCAGTGTGTCTGGTGTAACAAACAACTCTGCTACCTCATAGGAAAACAGAACCCAAACTTTCTGGGCAGGAGCCCATGACCTTCTGAATATCATCAACTGCCTCTCATGTCACAGCTCTCAGCAGCTGATGGATCCAAGGCAGTGACATGAAGTGTTCCCAGCTGTAATCTCACCTGCATTATGCAGCTGGGGCTGAGGTCCACTGCAGTCTATAACCATGGACTTGTGCTGTTCCTCTGTCATGGCAATGCACAGGGAGGTCATTGTGCCTTCCTGGACAAGTCCTTGGAGGCTGGCAGCTGCCAGGAACCTGACACAGAAAGCTCTTGTCAACTGCTTGCTCCTTTACAACTCCAAGGTGTCCAACACCTGGACACCAAGGTGACTGTCAGACACAACCAAGTTACTCAGAGGTTCCTTGGGCTCAAAGTATCTTTACCTGCTGATGTCCTTTTCTGTTCTTTCATCTGCATTTCTGACTTCTACAGGAGTGTAACTCAGAGCCTTAAACAAAAAAAAGAAACAAAAAATAAAAGGAAAAAGCTGGATGCAACTTCAGTATTACTTTTGTTGCTGTATTGCAGTTCTGAGCAATAATACATAATGTGGTACTTTAAAGACTGTTCTTGTCAAGGCAGTACTCTGTATTATTGCCATTGCAGCTGGTTCTACACTCAGAAGAAATTCAGCAGTTATACTATGTTAGCTATTCCATCCAGAGCCTCCTCAAACTCAGAGACTAGATTTAGGATTAGTCTCTTTTCTGTTTCCAGTGAATTACACAAGGCACATACACAATATAACACCCCTTTTCATTAACAGGATTATAGCATGTACAGCCTGCTCATGCTATTGCTGATTTTCTTACTCTAATTTCAGTGTGGATACCATTAGGTAATTTTTTTTAAAGTGATAGAAGAAATTGTTATATGCTTCTTTAGCAATAATCAAAGGAAAAGTACTTGGTCTGAATTTAAAAAAAACCAAAAACAACAACAACAATGAAATAGTTTTCATTTCTTCCTGCTGGGAAGGCAAATGCAAGAAACATTTTAACCATGCTAGAGTCACTGAGATAGCTTCTGGAGGTTTTTTAGCTACCCAGTTTTAAATACACTTACAGCATGTAGCAGAGAGGCAAGTTTGTCCTGGAAGAGCTGCACAACCCTCTGGATAGGGCAGATGGCATCCTCAAACCAGCTCCTCAGGTAGGGGCTAACACAGGTCTCCAAATTTTTTTGCTGTAACACATTGAAACATTAAAACTTTAACTACAAATCAGTTTTCTACACCAATAGAAGCCTACTAATAATCTACTCAACCTAAGATAACTGGATGTTGGAACCTTCTTAATCTCAAACTACAGCGAACTAAATAATGAGTTTGACATTTAAAGCCTTATTTTATCAGCAATTAAAGGCTTTGCTTTTTAAGAAACAGCCAGAACTGTAATATTATGGTATATATTAAGTGAAGACCATGCAACAGCAGATGGGGTGACAAACAGACTTAAAATGCAGAACTTCCACTAGAAAAATGTGACAAGAAACCCACAAATGTCTTTTCTTAATATTCAGAACTAGTAAAAATCAAGGTGGATATTGAGAAGTTCCTTGTAGAACATCACCTTTTATTGATTATTCTTCTCTCTAAATTTAATTGTAACATTTAAGAGTTCTATGACTGACACAAAAAGGTTCCCCCCCTTTCTTTTTTTCCTTTTGACATGTGTGGCTGATAGCACTTTAGACATTCATTGTACTACAGTGAGTCAAGTATCTCTGCCAGTGTTTCATACTGGTACCTGAAACCCCTATTTTGTCTCTATAGACTAGATCTTCCATATCCTTTTAGCAAATAAGCTATATAAATACTAATTTTCATCACTTAAAAAAAAAGTTAGGTTTTACCTCCAAATCAAAGTTTTTCTTCAGATTTTGAATGTACTTGTCCAGCTCAAGCCTGAAAGTATCTTCTTAAGGAAAATAAGATGCATCACTTAAGACCTGTATTTTTTCCTTTCAGTATATGGCTGTTACTGACATTTTCTGTTACTGGAAGGTATGCACAAATGAGCTGATTTCAAGAAGGAACAGACAAAACAACAAGATAATTTTTACATCATCTCCCTCTCCATACAGGAAAGAAAGTTAAAGGTAAGGATATAGTTCCAGACCTTTCTCTGAGCCACCTAAGAAACAAACCACATATTCTGGAGCATTGATGTCTGATTCCAACGTTGCCATTTCCAGAAGACTTTCTTGTTGGAAACGACAGTAGTAACAACCAACTTTACTTTCTGGTATGCTATGAGAAAAGGAAAAAGAAATATTTTAAAAAAAAAAAAAGTACTTTCTTCCAGATACATCACAATAAATAAGTGCAAAAAGCAGACATACGTGATTTCTGAGGTAGTTTTAACCCTTAGCACCGGTGGCTCCTATGGCCGTGGTAGGTGCAGCCATAGGTGCAGGTCTTAGACATTTTCTTTTTTCTTCTGTGTGATTAGTTTAAAAGGAAATAATCATAAATATCTGAAGTATTTTTTAAGAATTCAAACAATAAATTATTTAAAACAATATTTTTCTCAAAGTTACCTAAAAAAGGAAAGTGCCATTGTGTAAGGCTGTTATTAACAGCAGCAACAGACTGAGAACACAGAATTAGGATTAAACCTAAGTGCAGCAGCAGGCAGGCAAGATGTGCCAATGTTCCTTACAGCTCTCATTCACCAATAATTTCAAAAATTTACCTTAGCCCCACTGATACGACATTCCCCATTCCTTCAAACAGCGCTCCTTTAGTAAGACGCTTAGCGATGAAACTGCGCAACTCCGTCTCTGCTTCAGCTGGTAAATTGGTGTCCAGTAAGGAGAGGCTTTAAAAACCAGAAGAAATCGTTACCAAATGGCAAATGTTATTGTTTTGTGTCTCTCAGCCCGTGCAGAACCTGCCTCTAACAGGGGAGTCCCTGCGATCTCTCTCTAGTGACAACTAAGGCAGCTCTGTGACTTTTGGCCCATCATGAGCAGTCAGTGGTTTGCCCACTCACCAGGAGTCTGGAGATGTGCTCAGCTCATGTTGACCTTCCCAGCAGCTACAGACAAGACATTGCCCTCTTTGTTCCTACATTTCCCCAACTGTAATACAGAGCTTTTGGAAAGATGTCCATTGAAAATGAGTTATTTTTTTTTTTTGTATGTTACCTACATGAAAAACTTAAATCAATACAGCAATATCAAGTACTAGTCGCAAAAAAAAAAAGAAGTGAGTTCAAACTCAAGGATGATAGTTTCTGTTTAATACATTACTTGAGCTCTGTATATGTGTCCATTCCCCAGGTATTCCAGAAGTGCCATGGGGACTCCAGAATACTTCCACAGGGAGCTGTGTTTTGAAAGGACTGCAGAGGACCTAACAGTGATCTGACAGCAATAAGGCAAAGACTTCAAATCGGGGTATTCCCGCGATTGTGGTGCTTTACCTGAAGTCTTCGGTGGAGGGTGTGTGTGCCACGGCGCCGCCGGCACTGCCATCCCCGCCGGCAGCTCCCTGCTGCACGGACCTGGAACCCAAGGGATTCCCGGGAGTGAGTTTACAGCCCTGACACCAACAGGGAACAGGGGCTGAAGCCGGGAAAAGGCACGGCCCGAGGGTGAATAAAAACAGGAGCAGGGAATCGGTACATTATGGGAGCGAAAGAATCTCACTGGGGAGAGAGGGGGAAAAAAAATATAGAGAATTCAGGGAGCTGGGAACGGCCAAGGCCTGGGCACGGCCTCGCCGCGGGGGATGCCGGTGCCTCACCTGCGGTAGCCATAGAGACCGTGGTAGGTGCAGCCGTGCCGTTCCGGCCGCCGCTCCTCGCCCGCACCACCGCCCTCCTCGCTGCTCTCCAGCTCCCGTTCATCGCCGTCCGGCAGCGCCGGTAGCATGGCGGCCCCGGCCCCGCCTGTGCCGCGGGGAGCAGCGGGGAGCAGCCGGGCCGCGCCGCCGCCCCGCCCCGCCGGCCGAGCCCGCCCCGGGGCCCGGCGCTGGGAGGAGCCTTCGGAGCGCACGGGCTGTGTCCTCACCCCACCCCAGGAGAAGCGCCTGCGGATGCTGCAGCTCCTCCGTTTGTGTAATGCACAGAAAAATGCAATACCGGCGCCGCAGTGCCTGTCAGTACAAGTAATCCTTCAAAAGCCGGTCGCTGACTTAACGGCAGGACCTGCTCAAATCACATCTTAGAATCATAGAATGGTTTGGATTGGAAGGATTGACAGGATTAGCTGTGCTGTCTGCTTTTAAAATGTTCCGCTTCTGAAGTACTTTTTCTTTGTTTAAACAGCACATTTGTTAACTGAGCTTTGTGGCTACCGGGTAATTACAGAATCGCAGTCTGAAAAACTAAGTTCACTCTCTAGAATTTTTAAAAGTTTAATAAGGGAATAAAAAGGGACAATGTCCAGCACTGGGGTTTCTGGCTATCGGCCAAAGAACACGCTGGTAGGTTAAGACAGTTTTATCTATATACTGTTACATTATTGAGGTACATGCATATTCATGTATCTCATACATTATTCAAGCATTCTTGTGAGCTTTTTGATGTTTCAGGAGCTCTTTTGTTTGGTTTTACAGTCTAATTTATCTGCATGACATCCTTTGGGTTAGGTCAATATATTTTATTTCTTCTTCTTTTTCCATCCACTTGTTTCACACTCCCTGATAAGGAGTTAACAAGTTCTCCAATTCTTCTCTGGTGCTCTGGTTTGTTATCTGTTGGATCTGCTATCATTTGGAGAGGTCAGTCAGCAGATGTGGGGGAAACAACATGATTGCTTTACACCATTCCCTTAGTTACATAGGAGCATTTTAATATTTCATGTTTTGCTAACACCTACATATATTCATCACATTACTGTTTCTACAAGCTATATGGTGCATACGCTGATATAATAAATTATTCACATTACTATTTCTGTAAGCTAAACAGTGCAAAACTAATAGATTGTGTTATAGTAATAAGCAGCTAAAAGGAGTTACAAATTTTACCATATCCAAATACTTATGATCAATAACAATATGTAAAAGCTAATATATAAATGCAAAAGCCAATATTATATTGTCATTATTAACACAATCAAAGAATTGTTGGGGTTGGAAGGGACCTCTGGAGATCATCCAGTCTGACTCCACTGCCAAGGCAGGGTCATCTGGAGCAGGTGACAGAGGAACACATCCAGGTGGGTTTGGAATGTCTCCAGAGAGGGAGACTCCACAGTCTCCTTTTGCAGACAAGCCCTGTAGGGAGCAGCTGTGACCTCCAGCTGCAGCAGGGACACTGTAAAAGGTTGGACGTGGCTGATGGCTGGACTCGATGATCTTAAAGGTCTTTTCCAGCTTTAATGATTCTGTGATTCTCCTCTAAGCACCTAGTGGACCTGTGGTGAGCTAGAGAGCCATGGAGGTAACAGAAACACACCCTGATGGATTGTCACTGTAGCAGAGGAACCAGCCCCCCGTCCAGGTGCAGGTAACTGAGGATAGTGATGGCTCAACACATTTAAGCCGGTTTTATTGTGTTCTCAGGGTGCCAGGCTCCCCCACATGCCACGGCCTCGCTGTCAGCACCCAGCAACACAGGCACAGCCAGCACCAGAACACTGCACAGGGCAGCAGCTTCTTGCCTTTTAACATTTAGTGGGGAAAACAGTTTCTCTGTGACATTAAACACGAAGACAATCAACAGTTTAGATTAGGAGGAAGCTCTTTGCTCTGAGGGAACTGAGGTTCTGGTACAGGTTGTCCAGAGAATTTGTGGCTGCCCCATCTCTGGAAGTGTTCAAGGTCAAGTTGGACAGGGCTTAGAGCAACCTGGTCTAGTGGAAGGTGTTCCTGCCCATGGCAGAGGTGTGGAACGAGATGGGCTTTAAGGCCCTCCCAGCCCAAAGCACTCCGTGACTGTTTCAGTGACACACTCGGGTGCCTCAGGCACAGCACCCACAGTCCCGAGTGGACAAAATGGCGGCTGCGTCGTGAGGCGTCACGGGACAGGCAGGTGGGGGCGACCGCGAGTGCGTCACGTGCCCCCCCCTCCACTCCCCCGCCCCGGTGTATTCTGGGAGTTCGGAGGCCGCAGTAGCGCCTGAAGGAGCTCGGCCGCCATTTTGTGTCTCTCGCTCGGTCTGGGCAGCCGCGCGGGCGCTGCGGCTCTGAGGGAGCGCTCAGGTCTCCTACTCTGTGGGTCGGGGTGACGCCGCTATGGGCCGCAAGAAGAAGAAGCAGCTGAAGCCTTGGTGCTGGTATCCTTCTGTGTGGGACGGGGCGGATGTGGAGAGCTCGGTGGGGGAGGGGAGCGGCGCGGCCTGGCGCGGTCGGGGCACAGTCCCGTTCCGTCTCGTCCCGAGATGGGGCTCAGCCCTTCTTCCCAAGCTCGTTACGGTTTGTCCCTGTGCTTGGCCTTGTTCCAGCCCCGTGATCTTTAGAATGGGGCCCAGTCCGTGTCTTTCCTTTGCTCCCCACGGCCCGCACGGCCTCAGGCCCGCTCCCGCCGCCCTCGCCGAGGCCGCGGCCTCCCGCCCGATTCCTAAAGCCGGGATAGCGGGAAATGGAGAAAAGTCTTTATCCCTCACGAGGGAGAATGCTAAAGGGAGAAAATCCTGATACTGATAAATGCATTTATTCACGGAGGGGGGATGGAATGTGGTTAGAGAATTTTTGAAAACTTTTTTTCTTCGTGATGGAGGGAGCTTTCAGTTCGTAATTGCTGTATCATTATCAGGTTTAATTTTAAAGTATCCGAAATACTGGTGAATTTTCATTTTATCGCTCCTTCAGAATGTGCTCATTTTTGTGATTACAAATTTACCTTTTTTTCCTACGCTTCTGTTCTCTAGAATTGTTTAATAAAATATAAAAGGTGTCCCGAGGTATTTTACGATTTTGTCTTGGAAGGCATCTGTGCTTGTTTGACACAATAATTTATTTCACGTTTTGGTGGAAGCAAGGGACACATTGTATTAGAAATGTTAACATTTTTCAGTAATAAATAGCAAACGTATACTTGTCTCACCTAGGAGAATGTGTGGAGTGTTTGCTGAAATATCAATGCTGACCCATAGAAAGGAAAGCAGTTTGCCTTTTCTGTTGCATAGATGTCCAGACAGTTCTTTGCTTCTTTTTAAGAGCAGAGAATTCTTCGGTTACTGCAACAAATTATTCTGTGTCATAAAAACTGATCGCTGGCTAACTGGAAGAGGAAGGGAATTTTTAACTAAAACCTTTGTTCTCCTTTATGATTGTTTGTTACTGATAATTGCTTAAAGAGGCACTTTGAGTCATTTGCATAATTTCCCTTTTCTGATTTCAAGCCTGTTTCTCCTTTCATGCTGTAGCAGCATTCACACCCCTGGAGAGAAAAATAGGTAGGACTTGAAAACCATGAGTCAAACAATATGGAATCAAGTGATGGTTCTGATTGCGTGCAGACACCTTCCCACTTTTGTACCTGTGTAAAGAGGGGTGTGCTGGATCAGACGAGGGTGTTTGATTTCAGACGTCCATGCAATATTTGTCACCCTTTCAATGCTCAGAAATGCTTCTTGTGCCATTCTTTAGCTTCAGGAAAAATCTCACTGATGCTAATTACCTTAGTCCTATCTAAAAGGTCACTTCCAGTATTAAATGTTTCCTTAACAGTCTTCAATAGGTATTGTAACAGGGATTTTGATGATGAGAAAATCCTTATACAACATCAAAAAGCAAAGCACTTTAAATGCCATATATGTCATAAGAAACTGTATACAGGACCTGGTTTAGCTATACACTGTATGCAGGTAAGGAGTTTTAGCCTTACATAAGATTTTCTTTACAGTACCTAAAATTTAAATGAAGTGTCTTTAAGAAGGTGGGGGTTGGGGGTTTCCAGAGTCTTTAAAACTGGTTAGAATAAGATAGCAATGGCCTGTTTGCAGCACAGGAGTCCTGCTGAGTCAGCCGTCAGATGGCCACTGTGCAGCAGAGATCTTTGTAAGGAGTTCTGTAGGAGTGAAGGAATTGTGCTGTCTTGGTTTTTCTAAGTTTATGTAAGCTGGTTTTAGGGGTAATAGTAGTAACCAAAGATAGGAAGCATAGATCAAGAAAATGCTTGGCCAGAAAGATTATTCCTATCAAAGATGTTCCTTTTCCGTCTTGAAACTGCCTGAAGAACACAGAGAATTTACCTTGAATTGTGGTCAGCAGGATTTGTTTGGGGTTTTTTTTCTTTAGGTACATAAAGAAACAATAGATGCTGTTCCAAATGCTATTCCCGGAAGAACAGACATTGAACTGGAAATCTATGGAATGGAGGGCATACCAGAAAAAGATATGGAGGAACGGAGGAGGTTACTTGAACAAAAAACTCAGGGTAAGGTGTAATGTCTGTTACTTTCCTGGTGTGTTCCTTATTTAGCTGTGGCATTCAGTGAGGGTGGGATTTAATGCGTTCTCTGAGGGCAGCTCCAGGCGTTGGCCAGCCATGTAGGAGGCTGGGAGGGATTTTTCCTTTCCTCTTCAGAGGTAGCTCCTGACAGAGCAGCTACAATTAGCTAATGAATATGGGCATGGTCATTTATTTGTGAGGGTAAGGGGAAGAAAAGCTAGAGGTAAAACTATCCTGATGATTCCCAAATGCTTTGGTTTCTTTGCTGTTCGAGCATACGTTTGGTTGAACTGCTTTGGTTTATGCTGGACAGCATGACATTGACACGAGGGTAGATCTCTCTTTTTGTTCAGGGTCATGGCAGTGTGAGTCATGTTCCTTCCCTTTATTTGTGGGTTATAGGTGGGCTCACAGAGCATTCTTTCTTTGCATTTCAGTGACTTTTTTAACACTTGACAGGGTTTGAATTTTGCTATTAGTTAATCTTATAGAATACAATTTGTGTTGTTTGACCATATGCATTGTACTGTCTGCAGAGAGCCAGAAAAAGAAACAACAGGATGATTCTGATGAGTATGAAGATGATGAATCTGCAGCTTCAACTTCATTTCAACCCCAGCAAGTTCAGCCACAGCAGGGGTACATTCCCCCAATGGCACAGCCAGGTTTGCCACCTGTGCCAGGTGCACCTGGGATGCCTCCAGGTGAGAGGATGTGTTAGGTAGTTGCTGAAAACCTCAGTAGAAACCTGAATTTGCTGCTTGTATACACGAATAATAATTTGCCCTTTTAACACTGGGGTCCCAGAATAGTTCTGGGAGGTGCAGATAAGCAGTTTCTTAATTTTCTTCCCCTATTCTGTGCATGAGCACATCTTTCTTTGTGGACTAGATTCAGATACCTAATGTTGGCATGTAGACTGAAGGCATGTGGTAGTAAGATAAGCGCTTCTAACAAAAGTCCACCAGTGATACTTGTTCATGGTATTTATAACAGGATTTTGGAAACAGGGTAGAAAGGTCTGGAGAATGCTAACACAGAACAGGCTGTTTATACACAGGCCATAGATACAGTGAAGAAAGAATGGTCTCTTCTTGTACTAAGATGTCTTCTCTGGAGATCACTAAGATCACAATATTGCAGGGCTGAAGACAATCAATCAAAGTCAGATTTGCAGATAGTATTTATCTTGCTCTGTT
This sequence comes from Parus major, assembly GCF_001522545.3. Classification (NCBI taxonomy): domain Eukaryota; kingdom Metazoa; phylum Chordata; class Aves; order Passeriformes; family Paridae; genus Parus; species Parus major. The sequence goes on along the minus strand of NC_031786.1, from coordinate 3,709,941 downwards.
TGTAAGCAATATTATTTCAAAACCCAGTCTTTTAGAACTTCCTGTAAAGCATTTATCCAGTGTAAACTTACTAGGTGACATTTATTAGCAACTGTATATTATCAGAGTTGTTGAAAATACATTTTTCTTTTAAGGTATCCCCCCATTAATGGCAGGTGTTCCACCTATGATGCCTGGAATGCCTCCAGTTATGCCTGGAATGCCACCTGGGTGAGTAGCAAGAAAGATGTAATATTACATGTTCATACTGTGCATTTTAAACTGTCAGAGAAAAAGTAAAGTTAATTAAAAAAATAGTCATAGGGAATTGTGGACTCTGTAACCTAAATATTAAGACTAACTAAAGAACTAGATGGCTGTAAACCAACATGTAAAATATGTCCACATTGAGTTTATGAATAAAATATCTTGCCTTTCTCCTGACTTAGTAATTATTAAGTAGTAGCATATCAATATAAAATTTTATTGTGTTGGTTTAGAGCCTTCTGTGATCCACTGTTCCCTTGTGTATTGCACATATGTTGTGCTTCTGGTTATCAGTCATCAACAGGAAAAAATTACTGGACAGTTTATGTTTTTCTTGTATTTTGGGCAAAAGATGTTGGTTTTTATGCTTGTTTGGGGTTGACACCATACCCTATCACAATGTGTTTGGAAAATCACAGTTAGATTTTTGATTTTGTCATAAATTTTCACAGATTACATCAACAGAGAAAATACATGCAGTCATTTTGTGGTGGAAACATGTAAGCATCTCATTAATGTAATTCTAGGTACATTCATTATGCCATTTTATGTCATGTTTTTGATAAGCTGGAAATTGTTTTCTGAAAACCTTTGAATATTGCCTAAGAATTTGGGGAAGGTGTCTAGTTAGGTTTTTCTACTCTGTATAATATGTGAAGGTTTTATGCTTTTATCTAAATTAGTATTACAAAACTGTATGTGAAATGCATTCTACTAAATGTTAACCAAGTAGACCCTTAGAGACTTAAAGCCTCTTTTGAACCAGAGCTTGAACATGTCCATGTGCTTGATCCTTCACACTGCAGAACATTCTGCAGGAACTCAGTTTAATCCAAACTTTATGTTCACTGAGGTGAAAGCTTGTTCTCTTCTGAGACATAAATACTGATTTTAACAGTCTTTGAATTTATAAATCAACATGGTGTGGATGCTCATCAGAACTTCAGCTTTTCTGGGTGGAAACTCAGTATAGTCAGGTTGTCTGACGCTTAGTCCTCATTAAATTCCTTGTTAACTTAAGGTGAATGTTATGTCACCTGTAAAAATACAAATTAATTTGCCAAAACTTCACTGCATTTCATTTTGGGAGGAGAGGGTGGTGTTGCATTATGCTTTTGTCCACTCTACTCTAAAATTTTGTTTACTAACCTGATAAACTTTTGTTTAAAAATGACCAAAGAATTAGGAGACAGGAAGCAACTTTGGTTTTAGTGTGACACCAGTTCTTGCACTATCTGCAGTTTCTCAGGAAGTCATTCTTCTGGGGCAGCAGGCAGTGAGCATCCAGCACTTGTTTTGATGTCTGCTTGGTGGCAGGATTCACTTTGCCTTTTCCAACCAGAAAAGGGACGATGGGTCTGTGTTCCCAGTCATTGCTGCTTCTGCAGTGGTTGTTCCCTGTGTAGCAGTGACAGATGAGAGTAGAAGTCAGACTTTCTAGAATGAGTGCTTACCTGTTCCTGAGATTTGATCTGAAAACAGCAGTGGTGAAGGTGTCTTGACTGTCATTCAAACAGAAACTCTTTCTTAGTGGGATTTTGGTTTGTACTGGAGTGCTGCACATCAGCTTATCTTGCTCTCTAAAATAATAAACATTCCTTTATTTTGTTTCCATAATCTATTTTTGAATGTCTGCAAAAAATTAAGCAAACCTATGCTACACTTGTTTGTTTCCTGTAAAGGGCTCATACGTATTCATCTAGGAAAAGAAACCAAACCCATTCGTAATGTGGGGAAAAATACATTACAGTGAGAACTTTTCATAGTAAAAAACCAAAATCCCACTTTATCATTGCTGTATGGAGTTCATTCTGTAATTGAAACTCCAGAAGCTTTCTTGCCCTATGGTCTCTGCTCTGTGTTTGTCAATATTTTTGGATAGTTCTGCAGCTTGGGGCTATCTGTCAGTCAGTGTCAGAGAGGAGTAGTAGCAGATGTACAGCAATTGTAGTGTGATTAGAGCTAGCTGGTTTTCCTACATTCAGACTCCATGAGTGTACTGAGATCAGGTTCTTGGAACACTCAGCTAGTTGTCTGAGATATTTCAAGAGACGCTAGTTCTGGAAATCTCATAATAGGGGAAGTGAGATCTTGAGAAATTAAAGTTGCAATAAGTGTTTGGGGTTTTGGGTGCTGGGTTATGGGGTTTTTTTTTCTTGTGGAGTCAGTTGGTTTGGAATTGCCTCTCTTGAGAGCTTCTTGAAATTATTTACTATTATATTTTATCTAATACAGGGATGTGCCAATTGTCTTAACATTTATCATTAGTGTTCATACCAGCGCTCATTTTCTGTTCAATAGGATGATGCCAATGGGTGGAATGATGCCTCCTGGGCCAGGAATCCCACCTCTTATGCCTGGTATGCCACCAGGTAGGTCAGGGTTGTCGAACTCGTACTATGGTGAGAGTTTAATTCTATTTATTTATTTATTTATTTATTTCCACTAAGATTTAGGATTTATGTAAATAACATGCAGCCTTATTCCACCACCCACCACCATGATGTGGTTTGATTGCTACAGAAGCCACTCTTGTGCAGAAGTGTTTGATTTATGGCTTCTGATCATAAATAGTTATTTTAGTTTTATACCATTGTTAAAGTAAGAAATAGAATACACTTTTCTGGTTTTATTGCACTTAATCACATTGTTATGTTGCCAGGTCTCTCTTCATTCCGTTTTTAAAATTAATGTTTGTGGTTGCAGTTGGAAAATAGTAATGATTGAAAATGTGGAAACTGGGGAATAGTAATGGTGGTTTATCCAACTAATGAGCCTGCACTATTAAGAAACTTAGCTGAAGTTTTGGTCTTTTATCATAGTTAGAAGAGATGTTTCTTGAGCTTGTGCAGCTCTTAAGGAGCCCTAAGTTCCTTGGGTGTTCCACCTAACCAGCAGTTATGTGGTAATGAACTAAGATTTGCTGGTTTGCTTGATGGGAACCCATGGGAGCTGTTAACTTCTCACTGACTCTCTCCTAGAGGTCCACGCACACCAAATGCAGGTGTTGTGGTGACACTACAAAATGTGCCAGTCCACTTTACTGATGACCCCAGTAAAGCTGGCAGTGTTTGGTCACAGTTGTGGTACTGTTCAGAAACAATTTAATCTCTCAAGATGTTGTAATAGTGTCACCCATGCTCTTGGCAGGTGGGTGCAATGTGTCAGAAAGTTACTGCATTAATTGTGTTGGTTTATTAAGAGCATAAACTTTCGTTATTGCAGCTTTAGTAAAAGTTTTTAGTAAAAAACCAATCCAGCATTGCTCCGAAGTGTTTGAGGTTACTGCCTGTGCATGGTGATTGACTGGTGACTGCTGACATTACTCTTTGTCATGTTTTATTTTATTGTTTTCTTAAAAATATATCTTGTAGTGGGAAACTTTGTTCTAAGGAGCACTGGGAACGGGATTGTCTAAAGGAATATTCTTGCTTCCTGGAGCCTGATCCGTCACCTGTTGTTTGTGGTTTGTAGGGATGCCCCCGCCTGTTGGGCCTCGGCCTGGCATGCCTCCAATGACACAAGCACAGCCTGTTACAGCCCCGGGCATTCTGAACCGGCCTCCAGCTCCTGCTGCAACAGCACCCACCCCACAGCCTCCAGTTACTAAACCACTCTTCCCAAGTGCGGGACAGGTAAGGTGTCCCAGAACCTGGAATCTCTTGTTATATTCTTCAAATTGCCACCATGTCAATAGTGCCTATTTATTATTGAAGAGGTCCAAGAAATGACTGGTTTGGGCTTTTGCTGGGATTGATGTTTAAGTTTAATTCAGTGTAGTGCTTGAATGAATTTTAAAAAAATCTTTTGTTTGTCTTGAAACAGCTGTGAAACCAGACAGAAGTTTTTTAAGCACTGGGAAACAAAGGAGTAGGCAAAACACTCTTAAACACCTTTAGTTTGTTGCTTATAAGGGAACTTTGGGTGGGTGAAGAGATGTATTAGCTACAGGAATCTGATTGCATAGATTCTGCCTAAAATTTCCAAATTAAAAATCTTGACAGGACTTCTTCTCAGTTGTTCTGATAATGGGCTCTCCACTGATCAATGGATGAATTATTCTGTAGTCTTGTTAAACTGGTTAAACATTGCCTGAGTTAGAATTTTATTTTTTTTTCCTTCGAAAAATTTAGGAGTGCATCAGTGTAGTGAAAAGTTAATTTCAATGTTTTGGGGAGGGAAGTGGGGAATTGATAGTGGCTTGTGACCTCTTCCCTTTGAATGCATTTGTTCGTAGATCCTTGAGGTTTTACTTGCTTTCAAGTACGTTGGAGAAGCCCTTGTAATGTACTGTTTGCATTTTGGGCTTCTGCAGGGAAGATACATGTTTACAAAAATACAGTCCTTTCATAAGAAAGGGCTTAGTATAAGAAATCCTTTCATCTGGATACTTTCCACCCATTTGTTTGGAGACTTTTCACTGTTTCCTTTCTTTTATGCTACAGATGGGGACACCTGTCACAAGCTCAAGTGCAGCTTCCTCCAATTCAGAAAGTCTCTCAGCATCTTCTAACGCTCTGTTTCCTAGCACAGCACAAGTACGCAGGAAGTCACAGTTTAAAACAAATTGCTTTGCAACTTAACCCTTTGGACCGTTCTGTAAAATCTAAAATTGACTAAACATCTTCAGATAATTTCTGTTATATTCCTGATTATGTTTAGCTGGTAAAACTGCAGAGTCCTTGATTATGAGTTGCATCTTACCAGAAATAAGCATGTCAAAACTCACAATTTTTCTTAGTGTGAAAGAACGAAATGTTACATCCTGGTTCTAAAGGGTTAAAAGAGCATGAAAGCAGTTAAATGCATTTTAGTGGGCAGTGGTTAGCTTGATGCATGGTGAAGGCTTTTTAGTTCATATTGTTTAATATGCCACATCATAATGTAGGGAGTTTTAAATTTGCATTATGTACAGAATATTAATTTATTTTTTTTTTGATTGGGAGGTTCAGGTAATTGTAAATATGAAGTGACTAGAAACAAAAGCATTCTCTCATAACCAAAGTTTGCTTTGGAGATTGCTGTGTATTTAGAGACAGCTTTGCAAAACAGACTTTACAGGGTTTTTGTAACGGAACAGTAGGAGAGATTAAGTGTTGGAATCTCTAGTGGACCTCTTACCTGCTTCCATTGATTCTTCATTCATAAATAAGATTCAAGTTCTGTAGATAGACATAGTACTTTGAAAAGACTGCAGTGTGTTTATAGAGAGAACGCTTAAAGCCCTGACACAATAGACCTTTCTTAAATATTTGATTAAATTATTTCCTAAATACCTAATTTTAATGAATACTAGCACTTCGAGCTCTAATACTCTAAACTAATGGTTGCTAAAATACGTTAATTTAGTGAAAGAATAATGAATTTATACTTAGAGGCTCCTAAAAGTAGCGGTTCAGGAAAGATTTACACATCTGCTAAATTCAGTGTTTGAGATAAAATAGTGGGGTGGTTTTTTCTTTGTTGTTCCTTTGTTGTGGTGGCTTTTGACCTGCAAATTTTAGACTTCCCTGTGTGTGTGTGTATACGTGTACATACTGGGGTTTATTTTGTCTTGGTTTCAGTTGCTCTAGTTTGCAGTAAGGCTGAACTTTACTTTTGTCAAGCTTGTTATAATTCTGTATCTCACTGGAAGATTTCAGAGGTCTAAGAGTCATCATTTAAGTTTTCTTATGCTTTGAGAAATAAATATTGACCTGTCTCTTGTTTCACAGGCTGCAGCAGCTGTGCCAGGGCCAGTTGGTACTGATTTCAAACCTTTGAATTCTACACCCGCGACAACAACGGAACCCCCCAAACCAACATTCCCTGCTTACACACAGTCTACAGCCTCAACCACTAGCACAACAAACAGCACTGCAGCTAAACCAGCTACATCTATCACAAGTAAGCCTGCTACCCTCACAACAACCAGTGCAACCAGTAAGTTGATCCATCCAGATGAGGATATATCGCTGGTAAGTTCATACATTTTCATTGTCTTACTGAAAATGTGATTTGTGATATGTCAGATTAAATGGAGTTTCATCTGTGCTCTGCATTATGTGTATTTTAGTATTGGTGAGAGTACAAACTGTGCAGAACAAATGTAACTATGAGAACGTCTTTGATTGCAAAATGATGACTGGGATATTGCAATGGTCATGCTGCAGTTAAAGCCTTAGTTTTGGTGGTGGTGGGAAATCTGTCAGCCCAAAATATAATTTGGACTTTTACTGCATGTGTCTTAAACTTGAAGTTAACTAAGTCTAGGTAATAAATGTAGAACAAAATACTAAACAGTTTGAAGTTGTTATGATGTTATTACAGCAGTTACGGGATTTACGGATAAAACAAATGAACATTAATTACAGTTCAGAGATCTTTAGATTTGTGTTTTTAAGAGAAAAAGGCTTTATTCATCTGGGGGAAGGGGAGAATTTGAATTCAATGCAGAATGCTGGAATTGGTCTGTATTAAGGAAGAAAGTCTGCAAAAAGCAGGGGCAAATCCTACTGCTGCTGTGTGATGTTACTAGTAGTCTTTGAATTTGTAAGGTAGTTAAAATAGTTTAATAATCTGCTTTGTTGCACCTCTATTTACATTGCTTTTGGTGAGTTTTAACACAATGTGTTATGGTTGTCTCTTGTGATTTTAGGAAGAGAGAAGGGCACAGTTGCCTAAATACCAGCGCAATCTTCCTCGACCAGGCCAGGCTGCCCTGGGTAATCCACCAGTTGGACCAATTGGAGGTATGATGCCACCACAGCCAGGAATTCCTCCACAGCAACAAGGAATGAGACCTCCCATGCCACCTCATGGTAATCAAAAGTTTCCCAGCTTCCTGCTCTTGAAAAGATTTGTGAAGTTGCCTATGCTAACAGGGAGGGGTAAAGCTTTTCACAAAATGCACTTCTCACTATCTTAAAAAAAAAAATTAAAAATTATTCTTTGCATCTTAACTGTTCTGTTTATAGGTCAGTATGGTGCTCATCACCAGGGCATGCCAGGATATCTTCCTGGAGCAATGCCTCCATATGGTCAGGGACCTCCGATGGTGCCCCCGTACCAGAGTGGACCTCCTCGCCCTCCGATGGGAATGAGACCGCCTGTAATGTCGCAAGGTGGCCGCTACTGATGCTCCTACTCACACTCTAATAGGTTTGGAGATTAAACCTTTTCTCATCTTGTGCTGTTAATATAGCCAAGCTTCCGTCAATTAAGGCTTCATTGTGACTTTTAAAAAAATAAGTATCTTCCCACATGCAAGGAGCTATTGGACATTCTTATTTTACATGGGAAAAATTATTTGGAATAATAACAGGAACTTTTCCTGATGTTGCAATTTATACTGTATGGCTTCTTTTTCATGTTTCATCTAGGTTTTTAGAAGTGAAGTATAGTAAATATGGTTCGTTAAATTGTGAAGGCGCTGGAATTACATGAACATACCATCTTAAAGGCAAGTTCTGTAATGTTATGTTGCTATTTGTGAAATTATGCCTTCACAGCACTTCAAGTGCTGTTGGACTTCATGTCCCCAACATAGTTTGGTGAGGGCTGTAACTGTTCCCAACTACTTGTACATTAAAGTCTGAACTTGTAACAATATTTAATGTATTTAGAGTTCCTCCTGTTCCAGGGTTTAAGTAAATTGACCCACTAAGGTCATGTGACTTTTCTGTACTGTTATAAACTTCATTGTAATAAAAGAGGAGAAAAATTTATATGCCTTTTTATTCGTGACCAGCTATGGACAACAGCCTGAAAGGTTTGTACAGATGCATGCTGTGGTAGCCATTGGTGTAATGAACACAATTATTGGTGCTGTTTTGATAAAGTCTGAATTCCTTGTTCTAAAAAGTCACTCCTTAGCTGTACATCTGAGTAGACAAAGACCTGTACACTTATTAACTGACTTCTCAAAACTGAGGCTGCAGGAGGCACATCCTGACTCTTGGTTGTAACTTCTCTTAATGCTTATGTTTCTTTATTTGTGCTTTCTTGTCCTCAATAAATTTTAAATGATTTCTAGTCCTGGCACTTGCTTGTAGGATGTGAAAGTGCTCTGAGAGACATCCTAGTGCCAAGGTATGTCCCATTAATTCACTCTGCAACTGACACTTTTTAATGTGCAAATGGAGGTGAATTTTAGGAGCCCTTTAGGTGAAGAAAATTTCTAGAAGCTTAGGTGCATGGCACATGGGTGAGTGACTTCCAGTTGATGTATTGAAGTTGACCTGCAAAAGAGAAATAGCTTAACCCTCTTAATGCATAGAGGAGGCAGAGCAGGCAAGAGTAATGTGTTATATGCTGCATTTTTACTTTAAATGTTTAGAATTTCACATTTTGGCAGTCTCTGAAAGGTGTACCATTTGTAACCATCTTTTGTGTGCTATGATCAGATGTTGTCTGAGTTTTCTTGAGCCATTCAGTGAAAGTTTCTGGAGTAAGAGTCCTTTTTATCAAAGAGAGGTCTTCCCTTTATGAATTAGTCATTTCTCTGTTTATAAGACAACAGTGACAAGTTCCTGTTAAGGTTGTAATTAAGTCTGACATCATGTGTTCCTGTGTTATACCTCTGATGAGAATGTAGAGGGAGACTTTTGAGAGGGGAGGGAAGTGAGAGCCTCTACAGCCTCTTCTCAACACTGAAAAAAGAGTGGTGAATTTTTCATTTGCAGATCAACTTTAAATACATGTTCCAGCCTCAAGTCTTACCTGCAATTAATTAATGGGGATATCTCTTCTTTACAGTAGGGTTGAAGGATCATCAGGATTTTTGTGTCATTACATTCATAGATGTTTTTGTAGGTGGTGTAAGTTTTTCACTTAATTATAATACTTAGCATTATGGCTCTGTTTCTTTGAAGTCTTAGGATTTTTTAGCTGCACTAAAGTACTTCACATGGCTTTACTCTGTACTGTCTCTTAAAAGTGCAAAAATACAGTACAGCTAAAATACTACATTGTCTCAGCTTCTGACCTGTGGTCTCACAGAATGTCTCAAAAGCACCAGAGCAGCCAGTGCAATCTAGTTACACATGAATGGCCTTAGTTTAACCATTAGGAATTGCCAGGCACTTTTTTCTGAAGTTTTCAACAGTTTTAAGACCATAACTCCAAGCCTCTGTTGAGAAGCAGTTCTCTGATCACTTGTATCTACCTGTCAGATGTGCAGTATTTGGCTTGCAAATGTGCTGAGTGGGCCTTGATATCAGTTCTTTCATTAGCTCTTCATCTTGCTTTAGACATAAGTCTAACAGATAAAACTTGTTTTGCTGAGGCAATGCTTTTATACTCTGTTTTCTTCTGTTTACCTAATTAGGATAATTATAAAAGACTTAAGAGATTTTTATGATGTCTTATATTTGTCCTTTTTATAATATTACACATAAAATTCATACATTATAAAGTGATCTTAACTACTGCTTGTAAAACTATAAAGCTTTTTGCTTTTTCTGAAGATCATATTGCTGCTCTAAGGATGCTTTGTTCTTCTGCCCCAGTGAAGTAAATACCTTCTCCCTTTGGTGTCTTTCTATAATACTCCATATGTTGTTTTCAGACCCCTACTTTTCTTGGGATAAAACCTTGCTGCATGCATTGTTAACTCAGCATATTCTGCAAGTTGTATTAATTAAGTTTCACTCTTTTAAGTGGTGAATGTCTCATTCTGATAATGGTACCATTTTGTAGCTAATACTGCATAGACTTCAAGCTTGAATGCATTTGAGAATGATATTTCCTTAGTAATAATGTTATGAAAATCCCTCGAGTAAGTACTGCCACATATATTTCATTGTTACTTGCATACAAGCAGGTGAATAATTTTTCCACGTGATTTTCACATGGATACTTACTTTTCTGCTCCTGTCATTCCTGTGCAATAAGAGCTGTGATGTGGCTACCTTTAGTCTTCAGTTAATCTTGTCTCTTGTGTGATTCTTCTGTAAACAGGCAGGTGTTTTGGTGCCTGTGTTATCTGTTGGTCCCTGCCTTCATTTCTTTGGATACTGCTTCTTAATGTTCAGAGAGTTGGATTTATGGTGCATTTACCCAAAACCAGTAAAACTACTTTGAATGTAATAGTTGCTTGTATAAAGACAAATACTTGGTTTACAGTACCAAGTGTAATCAACATAGCTCTCCCAGCAAAATCCCTGATGTAATGCAGCCATGAAAACAGGGTTTTGCTTTAGTTAATCTCTTCCTGGAAAGAGAGTGTAGAAGCCTTTATGATAACAGAAAAGCATATCTTTTATAACTGTTGCAGGACTCTAGTGATGTAATTACATAGGCAGAAGCTTTGTTTTTTAGTTGTTGCCTAAATTTACCATGGCAGATCTTGCAGTGAAATTCACATTTGCAAGTGCATTTTGACCAGTCTTGAAATTGCAATATAATGCAGATATTGAATACAAAAGGTTAGGCTACAAGAAAATTTCAGACACAGGTGGGAAAATAGGTTTTAAAAAAAATATGCCAGAATTTGTAGCATCTAGAATTGTTTAGAAGGTTCTCAATTACTTTATGCATGGTCTCACAATACCATAATAAGCAGCTGATCTTTAGGGCAAAATGGATGAGACTGGCATGAAAGAACCTTGAAAAACCCAGGGTTAGCTTTTTAGAAGTCTTTATATAACTTTCATACTGCCATTAAAATAGCCTTCTGCCATTAGCAAAGTTGATCTAAATAAAGTACTATTCAGGTGGCATATGTAGACTGAAAATTTCTTCTGAAACTTTTGGATTACTTTTTTTTTCTTCCACAGATGAGATTTTAGGATTATTAGCTGATAATAAATTTGAGGCTGGGCTGTTTATCTAGTAAGAGTGGATAACTATTCCTTGCTCTGTGCATGCATAGGACAATGTAAACAAGCTTCTAGAAACATTCAGCTGCATCTGCCTTCTATGGTTTCTGCCAGTGTTTTAGTCTGTGGAGCTCTTGAGCAGTACTGACACAGAACTGGGTAACTAACTCTTAAAATGAATGGAATAGATAACTTAGTTATTTTATAGGAATCAAAGAATTCTGGATATAAGATGAAAACTAAAATACCAAGATTACTTCAGTTTTATGAGCAGCAAGGAAGGGCATTATGACCTTCAGTTAAATTGAGAGTGATACACCAACCCATGAGCTGGGGCCACAATTTAAAATGGTAACTAATGACACTTCTTAGTAAACGTCTTAATAATTGTACTGGTCTAGTTTCTACGTGAACACTAAGACAAGGGTGAACATTTTCAGTGGCTGCTGGAATCTTTAACTCAACTTCTTATGAACTAGTACAACAAATACTATCAGTTATGGGAAAAAATGCCCCAAGACAACTGACTGACGTTCCACTGATCAAGATACAATACAAAACAAGCTGTCCAATTTAGAAATAGCTACCAAATACAAAAAAATATTGTTTGGGCCTAACAAAAGAGGTGCTATAGCAGTCATTTTCTTTTGTTTGCTTGATCACTGGAATTTTGTTGACTTTGAATGCATGTCTTTCACTTAATTGGGTCATGTTTTTTCTAAAATTTAAATTTTTCTTCTTCCTATAGCCCTGCCATAGGACAGGCTGAGGCAGAGTCTCAGTGTTGCCCTGTTCAGTCTGAGGCAAGTGGGATTTATTTTATTCATTCTGGGGGCTTTCACAGCTTTATGGCTGTTGGATATTTATGTCCCCAAACTTGCAGCAAGTTTGGTGAAGGCCCCTAAATTTATTTTAATTTAGGTTTTTTATTCTCTTTTGGTAGATGGGCTCTATATTAATATTTATCTTTTTATTATCACTGTGTTTTTAAGAGTCTTAAGGGGAGGGAACCTATTTTAAGATGTGTGGGTACCTTTTCTCTTCATAGAATGCATTTCCTTCGAGGCTGCTCAGGTAGTCCTTAAGCCACACTGCCCCTCCCCATCTTTCCCTGCATTGCATTTGTGCTGTATTTGTTTTTGGGTTTGGTAGTGTTGATTCTGTGTAGTCTCTGAATTAATGGCATGTAAATACCAATTAATAATGTTTTCTCTTCTGAGAAGATGTAGCTATTGAAAAGGTTAAAATAGGCTTGAACTAGAAAGTTAATTGCTACAAAATTGTGTAGCCCACAGAATACAGTTTATTTGAAGAAGGTTGAGATGTTAATACTGCTGCGTGTGTGAGCTGCACCTCAGCAAATATTAATGTAGAGCCCTGTGAAGAAATAGGGATCAGATCCAGTTTGGTAATACAGAATAGAACAGTGAGAAATCACAGCTGCAGATTTTTCAGTTTGCCAGTTAGAGGGAGAACCTTTTACTTTTTCTCAGTCTCTCAAGTGCACCAAATTTGACTATTGCAACAATAGTAAGAGTTGAAAATATTTTTTTTGAAACCTTGTAAAATTCTGTTGCATATTCAAAATTTGCTTTATTTGAAGTTCCTTCTTTCACACAGTGACTAGCAAAAATTTCTACCCTTTGTGAAGAAAAAGGTGCCCATTCTGTTGCATATTCATCGCTTGTGAATGCTTGAGGTTGCTTAAAGACAACTTCAGCTTCAGAACAGCAGGTTTTACCCAAGGAGGTCTTGCAGCATCAGCAGTGAAATAGTAAATAAACAAAGTCTGTTTTGACCTTTTTTTTTTAAGTTTTTGAGATACTTTTAAAGTTTGTGGTGAGGCTTTTTTATGAGCATAGACTTGTTTCTTCAAGATTTTGCTAAATAATGACTTATAATGGGATTTCAAGTAATTTTCATTAAAGGATGGAGTTGTAATTAACTTTAAAGAATGGATTGCACATTGCTGTTGTACCCTTCTTTGTTTGTACTCTTCCCATGGCATTTTTCCTATAGAAGACCCCCCCCAAAATCCCTGTCTGGAAAACTGACATGTCCATGTTAACTGTTTTAGAATGATTATTGAGCATGGTCTTGCTTTGCTAAATCTCATTGTGGTGCTCCTCTGATAACAGTGAAGATGAGAACAGCTCTTTAAGATAGCCAAATGCTCCTATAAGTTAAGCAAGTGGAAGAAATACTAGTTGCAGTAGTCTTAAGTTCTTATTTCCCTAGAATGTCTAAGGAAACTGTTTAACCCAAAATAATACATAGTGGAGCTTGTATTTCTTGCTTTAAGTATCTGAATCTCTTACAAAATAAAAAATAGGCAAATTTCAAATACCTGTTTATTTTGAGGGATGAAGCATGTTCTTAGTTACATTCCAGTATTGCAGCTCTCATTGCTGCAGTTTGTATATCACAAAGCTGTACATCTTTTTGTTAGGGAAATGTCTTTAGTAAAGGTGACTTTATTTCAGTGGCATGACTTTTATAGATATTAACAAAATGAAGTTCTTGGAGTTCAGTTTTTTTAAGCTTAAGTAGAAGCACATAACTTTTAAGGAGGAGGGGTTAGTGATACTCTGCTAAATTGAGTCAATTTGTGCCTGATCTATTAAACAAGAAAAGTAACTTGGAGATGTGATAAAGAAATTACATACCACGCACGAAGAACTTTTAAAAAATCTGTATGCTTGCAATCAAAACAATCAAACCAGGGAAACAGTGGTAGTGACTGGGTTCTGTAAGAGTGTAGCTGCCTGTGACTGCTCTTTGTCATGGTTGGAAGTAGTTGAGAGGAAAGAAAGTTTTGGGACAGCTGTTTAAGAGATCAAGATGAATCAAAGTGTTTGTAAAGTGTAATGTATATAAAGGTTCTTTCTGAAGTTCTGAAAAGCACTTGGTGAGAGGTTTCTGGCACACTGTAAGCAGCAGCTCAGTGCAGTCTTGATTGCCAGAGCACGGATTTGCAGTAAGGCTATAACCACAGTAAGGTTAAAAGAAATGCAGTTTTACTGCAGTCTCTGGAGGTGTGGCTGAGGGGGCTGAGCACCGGAGCCTGCTGCTTCGGCAGCCAGCCATATCCTGTCCTGAACCACAGGATCCAGGGTGTTGTCCTCAAGCCATTTGTTCCTGGCATCCTGCTGAGTCAGTTTTGACTGTCCCTGGTATGAATAATGGTGAGATTTGGTATTTATATACCTGGACACTGTTGTGAATAGTGAGGCCCTTGCACCTTCTGAACAAGTTTACAGTAACCTTAAATTCTTACAGGCTTTCTTGCAGTAGGGACAGTCAGCAACACTGCTGTTTTAATGGCAGTGAATTTGACTTTGCAGAAATACTGTCTTTAACTTACTTACCTTAAGGTTTTTCTTTCTTGAGGCCATAAAGAAGTGAAAAAGCTTTGAGAAAATAGTAGAATTTAATGCCATTATAATCTTAGCTAGAAGACGCACATGACATTGAGAGCTAGAAAACTTCCTTATGAATTCTCTTGTTAGCAGTTAGTGTGTCTCTCTGATCGCTGTCTTACACAAGGTTCAAGCTTCTGACATCCTGAACTATTTTTCCTTGAATTTTGTCTAAGTCTCTACCATATTCCCAGGTGCCATATTCACAAAAAGGGGCATGAGTTGTAGAATCTCAGCTTCTGCTACTCTTAGTAGCCAGTATGTATAACTGGTTTTTGCTGACAGCAATTTTAATTAGTAGAAATGAATGCAGTACAGCCAAAGGAAGCTATTTCACCATCTCCTAACTTAGGAAGATATGTAATGCTTTGAGGTAAAGATGTCATGCAGGGCTTTTTTCTTTTCTGTTTTTTTCATTGAGTTACTTGCATTGAATTCTCTAGCTTCTTTCTCATAAATTTAAGTGGGAAAAAATACATTTTGCTCTTTGACTTGTAAAGTGCAGAATAAGAAAACACACTTTAAGACTTTATTGAAGGAACCTGGCAATGTAAGTATTTTAATTTCCTTTATGTTTTTAGTAGGCAACAGGTGACCTTGTTAAACTTACGGGTTATGTATGAAAAATCAGAAGGGCAAATTGAAAGTAGTTTTATAGTTGCCTTCACTTCACATGCTTTTCTTAAGCAACAAATTGCTGTAATTGAAGTTTGGCAGCTTTTTTTTATTTTTTTATTTTTTAATAAAAAGCTAAATTATGGGTTAAACACCTTGGTTTAATACAATTTGTGTTTCTGTTAACTAGCAGCAGAATTTCAGCATTTGCTACTTACTGGTAGAGAAGAAAAATTCCACAGAACTGCCAGTACAGGTTAGTTTAATCTGTAAGTACCTGATGTTCCTATTTGAAATAATTTGTTCAAATGATACCACTTAAATACCTGAGGGGAATTTTGGTCTCTGAAATGTGACTGTTACCTACTACTGATTCCAGTAGTGAGTGAACAAACTAGACTTTTTTTTAGCATCTATAATGGATATAACTATGCTTGTGGACAGGTAAAAAATATCTGCAAGCACTTTTAAGGAAAATTTAATACAGAATCTTGACAAGCAGCCTTTGCTGTTACTGAAGAGTGTGAAAATCTGAAGTCAAAGTCACTGTGGTAATGAGGCTGTTTTTTAACAGCAAACCAGCAGGATCGTGTGTTTTTGTGTTGGGGATTAAGCGTTTCTGTTTGTAAGAATCCATAGCAGTTTGTATTCTTTCCATTTTCTTTAGCTATTGCTAATTACCCTTTCTTACCCACAGATTTTTACTTTGTTAGGCCGGTAAACCAGGAGCCTGTTCTTGTATGCCTTCTAATTACTACTTTTGTTAGTTCATTTCAGCACTTCAGAGGCTACCTACAAATGTGGCTTTGTCCAGCTGTTTTATCTTACTCCAGAGTTTCTGCTCTGCCTCTATTTTAATTCTGCCTTATTCCATATTCCCAGAAATTCTGGTATTTTATTTCTATTGTATGGAATATTTTGTACCTTAAAATAGGAAAGATTCTTTGTGAATGGATAAAAGAGGCAGCTTTCTCTGGAATGGCTGCATGCATTTATTTCTATTTAGACTTTGTATATCTCATCTCTACATATAAGCAGAAGAGATGAAAACTTTTTCTGTGCTGTAGCACAAAGCTGAGATCCACAGCTGGATGGGCTGTAAGACTGTGCTTTAATTCACTTTTTAAGGCCATGATGTCCCACTCTGAATTTGAGGGGCTTTTGACAGCACTGGTGGATAATTATTCAGTCAGTACTGGGAAGGTCATAGTTACGTGGTAGCTGTACAGACACTTCAGTTTGCCAGCTCATCTGAAGGGTCTAGAGTGGGTTTACGAGTGGCTACTTTCAGCAGAATCACTTGTTTTAGGGTTCTGAAATCTTACATGTTGCTGCAGAATTCATCATAAAAACATAGACAGTTTCAAGGCAGTTGTATCTTCCCAAGTTTTAGAATAGTTACACATGCAGCCCATTCCTGCCATGTTCTCTACATCAGTTCTTGTTAATTTACACTAAATTGCTTTGTCTTTAAAATGAGCTACAGGCAGATTTCTGACTAATGTTGCATAGGTTTTTCTTCCTAGAAGGGGAAAAAAAGGGGAGTCATACATTAATATTTATAATTTAGCTTTATCTCTGCTTAATAATAATTGCAGGTATGCAAGAATAAAAGGGATACCTTGTTGTGAAGCCATTACCCTTTTAATAGAATGTATCCATATTTCTTACACTTGACCCCAGCTGATACTTAATGCAATGCTCAGTACCGAGTTGGAGTGAGTAACTTCTTCTGGGTGCTCCATTACCTTATCAAGTCCTGGTTTTGACAGTGGTTGGATGCAAACCTGCACTATTTGTACACCAGGCTGGCAGTCAGTGGAGATCACTAAAGAGGGGCAGAGTGTGTTCCATGGTGTCTTAACAACAAAAAGTGCAGCTCTCCAGGATAGATCATAGTAGGACTCTGGTCTTTAAATGGCAATTACTTATGGTACTTTTTGGTAGAATAAAGTTTATTTTCTGTTGAGATGGGACCAAAACAATACTGGAAATTTGAACTTTGATTACCAGTTGAGCAGCGTTAAATTGTAGTTTAACTTCTGACGCTCCATTAGAGCAGATGTCTGTTGTAAAGTGGTTCAGCAGTCTTCCTTCCCAGTTCTCCTACTGTATGTTTGGAACAGTTTGTCATTACCCACTATTTCCTTAGATTTCTGGCTGACTCCCAATTGCTCTTTTGCAGTTTCTGGTCACTGCAACAAACCCAAAATAAGCAAATTCTAAGCTGTTTTTAGTACCTTCATAAAGGACCTTTAAGCACATGAGTGAATAGTGTCCCCTCTCAGTAGCAGTATGGCCACAGAAGTCCTTGTGAAGGGTTTTTTTTCTGTAACTTGATACTGCTTTTGTGTTAAGTGGTGTGAAAGGGCTGGGATTACTGATCTTTTTCAAAAGACAGGTGGTGGCAAAGTACTGATGTTGAATTTAATTCAAGAAAGTGAGAGACTGGTAAGTATATGCATCATTTTAATGCATGCAAATAATAGTAACAATAACAAGCTTAATTTTGTAGCATTCAGTTTACAAAGAAGATTAAAAGAAAATACGGAGCTAACATCATTTGCATCCACTGGGAACCTTCTCTGAACTGTTCTTCAGGAATGGGTCATTGCACATATAGCCATCTGTAATGTGTGATCATTTTGTGACAGTCTGATTAAACAGAAGTGAACCACTGTTTCTGTGTCATTTTTTTTCTCCTCTTGAAAACCTATTTAAATTACTATTGCAACAAATATTATGGTGGGAATAACTTGGTAGCAGGTTTTGATTCTCTGCTAGCTGCAGAGACTTCTTTTGCTGTTGATCCACCCTCCTGCTGCTAAGACTATACAATGCTATTAGAGCTGGAAGAATTCTAATACTCTATATGTATTAGACTATAGAGTATTATAAGACTATATAAGACTATAGAGGAAAAGTTTGACAGTTTTCATAAAAGTTGGTAGCATGGGCATGCTGGGAGATGCTAAACACTTTGAGCAAAATGCTGGAGAGATGAGGTAGCTTGGGAGATGGGTATCCTTGCAGCTCCTGTGTAAGGGATGAGAACGGATTAATGTGCTAGGCTGGTTGGTTTTATTTAGCTACCACTCTTCACTCATAGGTTAATTTCTGAGAGGTTCTAAAGGGAACATAAATTGATATTTTCATGCTGTGATATGGACAAGTTGGAGGCATTTTGAATTGTGTGTGTGTGACAAGGAGGTGCAGTAGATGACACTTCAAGGGAGCACTGTGGCTGTGTAAGAAGTTCTTAACGGGCATTTGTCCTCTGGGCCTTTCAGCTCCAGGGAAATCTGAGGGCAATTTGGGAACTGCTTTGTACTAAGAGCTGGTTAGGGCAAGGGCAGCTGTGCATTGCCTGGCAGGTTAAAGCCCCCCCAGTGTGAACGTGACTGGTAGGAAGGGTGGGTCTGTACTTGCTGCCCTGTGCACTTCAGCTGGTTGTTCTTGCAATGTGGAATCTCAAGAGTTAATCTGTAAGCTTACACTTTTTCTCTAAAACCTCTTTTGGTTTTATTTTTTTTCTTTTTCTGTGGGGCTGGGTTTGGATGAAGTAAAGAATTTGAATCTAAACTTTTAATTTCTTGAAAGGTAGAAGTGGGCATATTTGAAAAGCAGCCCTGTTTTATACCTCAAAGACAAGACTCAAGCTTGTGCAGTAGTATGGGCTACTGGGCAAAAGCACTGCTGTCTGCAGAATTGAACTGGGTGTGTGCAGGCAGAAAACAAGACAGGCCCTCCTGGCCAAGCTGGCTGTCATTTTTCATCATGGTAAGTTCCTTTTCTTTCTTCTGCCACAGCATCTGAGCAGGTTATGTATCTGGGAAACAGTCGATGTTCTGCTTTTCACTCCTGTGCTTTTCAATAAGTTTACATATCCAGTTTCTTCTCTGGGTTGAAGCCATCCTAATGCCCCAGGCTAGACTTGGGGAAGCTGCCTTTGCCCAGTTACCTGCTCAAACATACTCCTGTCCCCTGCATCAGGGCTGGGGAGCAGAGGGGGATTTCTCTGGCCCTCCAGATCTCTTGCTTCTGGCAATGGTTTCTGCTACCTGAGACCAGAATGTGAAGGCTTGGACTACACAATAATCTTCCATCATCTTCCTTCTGAATTCACCATGGCTTGCTGTTTGTTTTTCAGTTTTTGGTTGTGCCCAGATCTTTGCTGCAGTTGGAAAAGCAAATCATACCTAGCTACTCTTGGAAATGCATCCTCAGGTAGGGTAATAAAGCTCACATAGAAATGGTAATCCTTCATAGAAGATCTTTATTGGATTAAAACAAGTTACATTGCAGGGTTTTTTTGCAACTTTAGTCACAATATCTTAAACAATGTGAGACTCCAACAACATATTTTTGTTACTAGAAACTGAATCTGACATCATGGTTGCAAACACAGCACTGAAAAACTCCTTTGCAGTTTTCAAGTCATGGATGTATGCTTTAGACAAAAAAAAATGAGTTCTGTATTCTGTGGCATTCCTTAGACAATAATGCAAAATCATTTCACCAAGTGCAGGAATTGTTTGGACTATGAACACATGACAGTGCTTATTAATAGTCTTATGTCACCCATGACTGCTCACACGTCTCTGTACCCCACCCCAGATACAGATATGTCTAGTACAGTAATATTTACACAGAGAAGCAATGTAGGAGTTACACAGAATTTGAGACCTGTTTTTTTATCAGTCCTGATGGTGAAGGCAGCTTTAAAAGTCCTTCCATACTGACATTGGCTTTACAGTTGGTAGTTAGTTCATACATGGTACCTGTCAGAGAGCAGAGTATGTGGTGTGAGTTCACTTTTCTGTTGCTGATTCAGGAAGAAAAATGGAGTTAAACTGTACAAAGTCTTTTACTGATCAAGACTATGCAGAAATTAACTTAAAATCCAAATCTGTGGGGTAAGAAGAAAGGGATTGATTGGTGTGTTTGGTTTGAAACCTTGCTTTCTGCGACTCCAAAACTATCAAAGGCTTTGCTCAAATTTCACTTTACTCATAGTTCCAGTTTTTTTTTAGTTACTTGGTCACTATTACAGTTAATGCTGATTTTCTTTTTGCCTGGTAGTTACCCAGTCCACTTTATTTTTAAATGTGAGACTGGACACTTCCAGTGCTGTACCTCCTAAGAGCACAGTGTATACAGTACTGTATACTTACATACATACCTTATGTTCTTCTGATGGCTGGATCATTTTCAACCTCAATATTGAAAGCAACAAGACCATTAAATGAAAAGCCTAAGTAAAAGGTCACATTCTCATTTCCAGCAGGCACTGATTCATGATGGAGTGGTAAGATACGGAGCTCCTTCACATGACCACGTATAAATAAATTTCTGTCCTTTGTCCAGCCAGAAACTCTTTTGAGATTGTCACGAATTATGGAAATATTCCATACAGTTCCATGCAGCCACTTCATTCTCCTCTCATCTAAGGACCCCACCATTAATTTGTCAATTTTAGTTTTGTGCACAATCTTACTTAAGCCATAACCCTTTCCCAGAAAAAAATGGGTATAGATTCTTTTCTTTCTGGTAGGAACATCTTTCATTTTGATGTCGTAGAAGCGTTTCAGGGTTTGAAGGGCTGAAGTTAAAATTTCATCTTTATCAGGATTAGGCTCTTTGTCTAATGCCTCATCTGGCCAGTACAACAACGTGAGCAAAAAATAGGCACTTGCTGGAAATGGTCTTTTTCCTTTGATGAATCTTAGACTGAGGTCACGAAGAGTTGGCAGTGGAAGGAGTTTGGCTGATCCTGGTGCTAAGCACGCTAATGCAATGTGGCACAAAATAAAATTGATCAAATCATTGTCCTCCAGCCTGTTCCTCAGGGGGTTTTCTGGATAGAAACTAAGGATCCTTTCTAGCTTTTCAGCTGACCTGTTCTCTTTCTTATCTGTTAGGAATGACAGGATATTGGTGACATTTCCTCCACCACTCCCATAAATATTCATGCGTCTCATGAGCTGAGTGTTAGGACAATTGTGGCTGTCATCAGTAAGTGATGCTGAGATGAAGAATTCAGCATATACTGCTGACTGTCTTTTCAGCCATTTTCTGGGATTATAAATTTGTTCTTCCTTATCATCATTTTCATCATCCTTCTCTTGGTTTTTATCTGTTTGGAAATAACTTAGTTCTTCTGAAATCCATTCCAGAGCATTGTACAGGTTCTGGCGCAAGCCTTTTAAGCGGGAATGAAGTGTTCCCCATGTTCTTTTTATGTCTTCAGGAATGTAATCTGTGGTGAGATATTTCACAAGCTCAGTATATTTCCCCTCTGGACTTTTGTGGAATATAGGCAGTGTGGACAAAAATCGAAGAAGGCGACAACCTACTTCTACTTCTCCAAAATAGCCAGCATTGTTCATACTTTCACGTTCTTCCTTTGCTGCCTGTTGTGCAGCCCTGAAGCATTTCATAGCTTTAAGAGCAATCATGATCTTGTCCGTGATCCTTTCGGGGGTATCCTCCTCTGTCATTTTATCCACAGTGAAATTAAACCATCTCTTGTAGACTTGACCTTCTGTATCCAAGATGTAAGAATCAGTTGGCAAATGTGATTTTGCAACCTCTGCCCAGTATTTTGCATCTTCAAATTTTTCGTTGCTGTAATTTAGTCTGGCAAGCTGCTGGGCAAAAAAAGGATCTTTTCCAAGGAGTTCATATGCAGCTTTTAAAACAGCAATGGCTTTTTCACAGTCTTCAGCTTCACAGACATGTTCAATGAATGGGGAGAAGAGAGTATCAGTATTGTCACCCCTGCTTCTTTTATCACGTCGAATAAACAGATGTCTGATAAACTTTATGAATTCTTCTCGTCCAAATCTGTTTTCAAATAGTACCTTTTCCTGAAGAAGAGTTGTTGCAAGTTGACTTAGTGATTGATTCCCTGAAAGCTGATGCAGAATTTCTTTTGCAACCAGACAGTGTATTATCCGAACAGATGAAATATAAGTGGTACTTTCCCTTAGCTCAATAAAAATCATTCTTACTTGTTCACACAAGTGATGTTTGAAATCATATGCTCTTGCTTTACTCTCTGTATATGCCCCCAGCCCCAGAAAAGCCTCGCAGTGTGACAGTGAAATGTATGAATTGGGTACATAGCAGTTGAGCAGAGCCATGTAACGCATCAAGCAGGTGTCACGAGAGGAAGGGTCAATGCCCTGCAGTATGTGCTTTACCATGTCTGACACGTATGTCTTATTGAATTCCTCACACATCAGCACAAATGTAAGTATGAATTCTGGCTCGGCGTATTTCTGCTGCAGTTTTTTAAGTTTAGTGTTGAACAAGTTTCTCTCTGACTCTTTCAGTTTGTGAGTGACAGCAACGGTGTCTAATGGTGAAGCCTTGCAAAGCCTTTCAGGGTTATTACATCGTTTACAGCATATGAGGATGAAATAAGGCCTGGAGGTATTCATTTTCCTGGTTGCTACAGCCTCCATTAACTCAATCTGTAGTTCTTCAAAGTACTCATCATCATAATCTTCAATCAGGAGCAGCACAGGAAAACAGTGAGTGATTTCCTTTTCTTCATAATCTCTAAGGGCGAGCACATGATTACAAACAGTTGAAGGTGAATATGAGGTCTTGATAACAGCACATCTGAAACGCTTTCTGCTTTTCCACAGAACTTGTCGTGCTATTGTGCTTCCGCCACTCCCAGGATGGTGAAATATCTTTAGTTTAGCCACAGAATAATTTTGTCCACTTCCTCGTAAAATGCCATCCAAGAGTTTGGTTGCCTCAGCGCATGCTTCACGTTCAATGATATCCCCACAGAGTTTTCTATCAGCAAGCCACAAGTTTTCCCATATGATTTTTCTCCCGCGGTAAAAATTTTGTTCTATGTCTTGTTTTTGTTTTTCAGTCAAAAGATTTATGTTGATATCATCACATTGGTCAGTACAAAGGATTTCTAGGGAATACAGTTTCTCTTCTTCCCGCAAGGGAAGCGTACACACGCCTCCAGTGGAAGCTGGCAGGTGTCTGGGTTGGGCTGTAGAAGGCAGCATTAATTGGATGGTGGCATCTACATGACTGAGCTTCATACCCACAATACTGCGTTGTTCTAGTGTCTCAATGCTGCAGGATTCCTGAGCTAGGTTTGCCCACTTCTTGTAATTTTCTTTGGACTCTGCAATGCAGATGATATATTCCATGCCATTCATTTCTGTATAAAATTCCTGAAAAGTGTCCACAAGTGATTTCTGCACTGGTGATAGCAGTAGAAAAAGCACAATGAAAGAGCGCTCTGGCAGAATTTCCTCACAGATACAAGTAATTACTTTCTTGAGGTATTTTTTTTTGGTTCTAATCCATGTATTTTGATCACAAGGTTTTTCATCCCCAAGGAAGTCACTGCGCCCATTGCAGAATATCCAGCTGGTCTGATCAAAGAGTTTCTGAGAGGGAGAATTATCAGTTTTAATTTCGTTGAAAAAATCCTGTAAAAAATAAGAACTTGTTTCATGGTGCTCTTTGTATTTGCTGTACAGCCCCGACACATTGGAATGTTCATCAAAGTCAAAGACACAGAAAATGTTCAAGTGCATTAAAAAGTTGATGTAGTTCAGATTATCCTGTTCACATCTGTTTGTGACAAGGATGTACCACAGGGAATCATCCATGTAGCTTCTGCCATCATTTAATAGAATTGATAACTTCCTTCCTAAATCTTGAGGTATTTCTGTGGGTACTTGTGTGCTGGAGAGCTCAGCTCTTTCTCTTTGAGCATCCCTGTCTTGCACAGCTTGAATGAAAGGAGTGAGTTTGTTGCGCTGCACAGGTTCAGACTTCGCTCCTAATCTCTGGTAGAGAGCTGGTTCTTTGGTCAGAATCACCTTCTGACTGCTTTCGTTGTATTTTGGCAAATAAACTTCAAAACAATTGTTCTTTACTAAGCTGAAGGTTGGTTCAATGTCAACCTCCACTACAAATCTTTGTTCATGAGAGTCTTTTGAAATCACTTCAACAAACACAGGTGGGTGAATACATTTCCTTGCAATTTCTTGTAAATTATTGCAAAAACACTTTTCTATATAATCCAGTGCATCAACAAAATCTTCTCGGTTTTTGACCTTCATGCCAATGATCTGTCCATGTTTCCAGCCCTTGTCCTCAACACTGTCCATGACACCAAAATGGATGGTGCCATTTGTTCGAATGTTCATGCAGGCTGAAGCAAATCGTATCACTTCAGAGGCAAATTTTGATTGCAGTTGATGTTTGTTCAGTTCTGCAGCAATGGCAAAAGATTTGTATTCGTGGCAAGGAATGATTAAATCACTGACTCCTGATTCTGGAGCAAGAACTGTGTCTTTCACATATTTGAAATCAGTATCCTGACTTCTAAATGGCCGACAGTTTCTGAGCTCTAAAACTTCATTAGCACTTTGAAGCTGGGATTTCTTGCTGCTTTTTTGCTTCTTGCCAGAAGTAGGAGCTGTGTCCTTGCTGCTGGTTGTACCCACAGCACCAGAGCTGCCTCCACTGGCCGTGCCCTGAGCAGGGGCATTGCTGGCTCTGGCAGGGTCGCTTTGTGTATCCGTTCTCTCAGGTGTTTTGCTGCTGGAGTCCTCAGCTTGCTGTGCATTGTCCTGGAGCCGCAGAAGTTCATTTCTCTTGTGGATTAAGATCTGGATTTGGCCTTTCTTCATTCCTATGTCTTTGAGGAAAGACTCATCCAGTTCCATTAGTGCTGGACCTGTCACTTCTTCTGCATATAGTTTATCTACATACTCCTTCTTGATTCCAGTAGATTCCAGCCAACATTTGACGTGTTTCTCAACCCATTCATTCACAGGTAATGTTTTGTAATCTAGAAGTTGAAATAATGTATTACTAATACAAACTAATGTTTATTTGGCCACACTGAATGTTAGATTATTTTCTTTCTACCAGTCAGTGAGAGAGCAGGTCTTAGCTTCTCAAATATGCCAGTTCTGATGACAAAGTACCTAATCATAACCTTAATCAGAAGCAGTTTTAAACAATGGTGCAAGACTAATAAATCAGCAAAGCAGGAAGCTAGGAAGGAGACTTGGAAATTATCCTCAAAGGGAGGCAAGGAAATAACCCAGAATGTTTTTTTGCAGGAAATGATGTGATAAGGTTTATAGGAATTGACAGAGCTGGATTCCCTAAATTGGACATGTTTGGGTAGATAATTTGCCCACTTGAGTCTGATTCTTTTCTGCTAAATCAGGATAGCATCAATACAAACCCTAAGATGATGACAGGAGTATTGATTAGTTCCCCACTAGAGATGAATCCTTCAAATGCAGATGTTAAAAAGCAAATTGCTACATACAAAGTAGAAATTTTCTGAAAGCAATACATACCCATTGTCTTTGGTAAGGGATATCCTGCTGTTAATGAACAAAACCCTATGGGGAGGGAAAAAAATAATTCTTCAGATTTACAGTTGATGGTCCTGTGATAATTCAAGCTGACTTTGGTGTTCTGTTTTCCCAACTTCCCACCTTTTTGGTCCAAGGTCATTTCTGTACCTCTAACAGCCTATTCTTGCCAGCTATGCCCACATGAAGGCAGCTGCTCCTGCCTGTGACACATGTGGATGTGAAAGAAATATGGGATTGCTGGAGAGGCTTGTGCTGACAGCTGAGCCCAACTGTTCCTTCTGTTATATATCAGAGAAAATGAGGCTTCCCTACCACTGTATCCCCCAGGTTCTATCCCCTGCCTGTTCCTTCATACTCGCTTTTTTCTCTCCCTTTTTTGTTGGGTACACTCTCCCCTGCTCCTTCTTTTTCCCCACATCTGTTCTGGTGCTTACCAAAATTTCCAAGCAGCAGTTCGACTCACTGCCCAACCCAGCAGAAGGTTTTCTGTTTAGTGGGGTGTCCTCGCCTGAGCAGTGACATCCTTCCTGTGCCCAGCCTCCATTCCAGGGGTTCAGAGATGGATGGCAGCAGGGACAGCCTGTTCTGTACTGCAGGAGGAATGGGTTAAATACACCTGCTCAGTGTGACAGCAGAGATAGGAGACATTCACAGTCAGCGGGAACCATCCATGGCCCGGTCACCAGGCTTACAGTAAAAAGTGCACTGTGGTGGTGGTGGTGTTTCTTCTACTGTGGTGTGGAGGCTCAACTCTGGTTCAGCTCACCCCTCATGGTGCTAAACAGTGCTCTCAGCAAGTGTAAAAGGAGCAGCCACCAGAGCAGCTGGCCAAGGTCTCCACAATATCTGCAGGTATAATGGTGGTGTCTGAGGGAAGGAGAAGAGCGTCCACTCCCCATGACCACGGCTTGGCAGGAGGTGAGTTCAGCAGAAGGGGATGGTTTGGGGAGATACTGGTTCTGGGAGAATAAGGGTATGCTAGAAAAATCCAACAAGTGCAAATTAACCCTTTCAGCATCTGGTCAGCCCTGTTTGGCTGGCTGAGGCACCAGCATGGCTGGAGCTTTGGTGTGAGCAGCTGGCTCTGAGCAGGGAGGAGTTACAGGACTGCCCTGGTGTGCTGTACCAGGGTCCAGAGTGCAAACTGGCTGGTTATGAAAATGGCGGGAGATGGATTTCCACTGACACTCGGTGCAGCCTTTCCCGAGAAAGGGGTCTAAAAATGTCCCTGAAACACGGATCTCTTAGAGCTTTTGGCCACCTCCCAGGGGCGGGCTTGTGCAGTGGGTGGGCTTGCGGTGAATCCCGTCTCGCCCATGTGTCTCTGTCACAGCCCACTGTGCCAGCACACGTCAGGAAGCGTTTGAGAGCAAAGAGCCGGGGAATCGAAACTGAAGCGATGGCACTTCAGAGAGGGGGCAGGGCTGGGGAAGCGCGGCTGGAGGGGGCCCGCGGGTCCCTGATCCCCCCTGCTTCTAGGAGCAGTCGGGGGTGGCAGCGGGTTTTGCTCCAGTGGGCTCTGGGTACCCTGGGCTGCTCGCGTGGGCAGGGAGGGGCTGCAGGTGTGGGGGTGCGGGCAGAGCTGTCCGGTCCCACCGCTCCGGGCTGCTCCGACTGTCCCGAGGAGCGCTGCCGAAAAGCTCCTACCCCAGTGGGGCGGCCGGGGCGACAGAGCTGGGCGGGTGGCAGTGGAGGGACATCCTCACTTT
Organism: Parus major; assembly: GCF_001522545.3. NCBI lineage: Eukaryota > Metazoa > Chordata > Aves > Passeriformes > Paridae > Parus > Parus major. The sequence continues at coordinate 3,682,765 of NC_031786.1, read as the reverse complement.
TCGTTAAAGCTGCTAGCAGTAGAGTAACCCGCCAGGCTGAGAATGGCCCCGCGGCGCAGGGGAAGCACGGAGGGCTTACCTTGCAGAGCCCGCGGATGGTCGAGTGTCTCCAGTGCTGTCTGCCGCCAGGGAAAGGGTTTCCATAGGAGGAAGGGAGAGAAGATGCCCCAACACCTGTGGCGCCAAGCTCTGCACGGGCGGCAGTCTGAGCACGCTGGGAGTTCTGCAGCTCCTGCGGGTCTCTTGAAAATTAGTCCGGAAATGAAAGGGGAAACTGCTTTAGATGAGCATTCCTGGGTGAGCTATCAAAAGTCTCCACCCCCTTCGCAGCAGTGCTGCTGCTGGGTGGTGCTGCTGACCCCACCAAAACCAGCTAAGTCTCAGGATGGGCTGTGGAATATATTCGTTCTTTCTTTTGTATTTTAAAGTTTCAGATCCACCTCACTTACTGCCCTCTATATGAGCTACCTCCTCACTCCAGGCCCCCTCACCAAGTAAGAAGTGGAGAGCTTGGCAGAGTCATAGAGCAGGAGAGGCTCCTCAGCCCCACCCTCTGTGCACTGAGGCCCAGGAATGCGGTGCTACAGCAGAACTGTCTTAGTGGCTGTTTCCCGTAAAGCACGTGATCAGGTAACAACTCAGTTTCACCAAAACCATTTATTTATGGGTATTTATTTATCACACAGCAGCACAACTTCCTGCCATTTTATCTCCCCGCGCAGCTGCCTCAGCCACCAGGCTGGAGGAGGCTGGTGCCTGGGGACTATCATAGTAAAAAACGAGGCTCAGTGCTTCCCCCCAGCCTGAACAACTCCCACATCCTCTGTTGGATCAGCAGGCAGGCAATGGTTTGAGCAGGCTCAAAACCCAGGCTCTTGTCCCTTCCTGAGGGCTGCTGCAGACCTCGGCCTCCTCCCTGCTCAGTTCTGCCAGCTCTGCCAGCACCAGGCCTGCGGGGTTCCCTGGGCACACATTGGCACTAAAAGCTGCGGGGTTTTAATCTGAGCACAAATCTTTATTTAGTAGATTTATAAAAGACCTTTACATGAGAAATACAAAAATATGAAATAGGCTTTGAATCTTTTTAGTTAAAATTACCACTACTTTTTCAAGCTTTAGAAATAGGTAACCTGCACGGTTTGGCATCTTAGGTAAATTTCTCTCACACATTGTAAAAGTAGAAAAAAACCCCATCCTGTAAAGTATCTCCAGAAAAGTATCTGTACGTACCCCACCATACATATTACTGGCAATAATTTATTTAAGACACAATGGTACAATCATACAAATTCTCACAAATCATACAAATTTCTCCTTTAATTAATTCAATTGAAAGATGCAGTATCACTTTCCTCTTCCAGTTGTTATCTGATGATTAAATATTAACACAAAATTGAGTAAGACTGATTTGGCATGCTTTATACTTGTACCACTTGGATTTGATACTACTTTGTAGTAAAAATTAAATAAATATAAATACTTTAAATAAATATATTGTAAAAGAACACCCCAGTTACATTAGAATTCATCATTTCTTCATCCTAGCACTCACAACGCCTTGTCACAACTTCAGGGCCAGTGTAAAGAAATACTGCATCTTAAACTACACAGGCTCCCATGGGTGGAATTAGCAGCACACACACACACAGGAAATGGGATTCTACAACTCTGTGGCACCCCTTAAACACTGCCCTGATTGCACTGCTCTGAACAGCTCTTTGTTCCTGTTTAGTTCTTTTTCCCAGGACTCATCTCACTCCTGGCAATGTGGCTGTGGCCTTTTCTTACCCCTTGAGGGACATTTGCTGATGATGAGGCACAGGCAGCTCCCAGCTGCCATCAGTGTTTGCTGCAGGTACTTGAGCAGATCTGTTCTCATACTGTGAGTTAAGTCAAGGACTGTTCAACCTCTTCTGTAAATACTGGTTCATATTAAACAATAAGGCTTATTTTCAGAGCAGGCAAACCTTGAATTGATGTTTCAAGTCAGCATTCTTTAAAACTGTTTCTGCTCAAGTATGAGGGACTGGTTTTCTGCAGTAGTACTAATTAAACAGAAGTGGTACTTTCATACCATTTTTTGGATAACCATAAATGATTCCCTTTAGAGTCACTGTGATGTGCCCAATGTGGCAGTAGTGCAATGGCAGGTTCTGATGATTTGCTACAAACAAAGGGCTCCTTTTGCACATCCCAGTTCCAAGTAATGATATGATTTCAATCACTGAATTTGAATATTATTTTTTTTTGTAATAAAACACATCCATTACAAAATCACATACAGTACAGGGATATTGGGTGGTGGTTAGATCCAGCTTTTGCTCTTCATTTCCACAGTCCTGAAAACTGCCTTGGAGTCAGTAACTCCATCCCCAGGGTTCATCACTTTACCACTCGCGCCCTGGGCTCCACCATCTCCTGATCCAGCACAGGCACAGGTACAAGGCACTTTTTGGAAGCTTGGTTTCTTCAAAGAGAGAGAATTCAGCTCTTTGATTCAACTTTTCCCTGCTAAGGGTAGGCCTGTGCTTGGAATGTTGGTCCCAGAGAAGAAAGCTCCATCCCTCTCCTCTCAAACCGTGTCTCCTGTAAGGCTCAGCTCTGCAGAGTCCTCAGCATAGTAATGCTGAAAGAGTCTTTCTTGGTAGCAGATGTGCATAGCGTGGTAGGTGTGCAGCAGCAGGCGAGGGAAACGAGATGTAAAGTAACACACAAAATCATCTGGGATGGAGCCCAGGGTCTCCTGCACTTCGTGAGGCAGTTCCCTGTAATGGTGCTTCTGTGGAGGAAAACAGAAAAGGGAAAAGCTGTCAGAGGGTTTGTTCAGAAGCCTCTTGTAAACAGAGCTGTTGGGTGTTCCTGGACACAGTAACCTCCTACTGGGCTCTTGTAAACGAGCTCAGTACCTAAATCAGGGTCTGATACAGGCTGGCAACAACAGCAGCCAGAGGCAGCAGCCCAGAGTGCACGAGGGAAAGAATCCTTTACCTTATTTCTCATCGCCCTCAGAAGGTCCCGGACGGAGCCACCTTTGTAGGATCTGAATTTTCGAAGATCTGCAAGACAAAAAAAATTATGTGTTGTGATGCAGTTTTAGGTGCTGGGGTGTCTGTCTGCAGCCACAGATCCTTTCAGTATATAAACATGTATTTGCATTAGAAATACTTTACTGGCAAGTAACAGTGATATGCCAAAACTGAGACAGCGTTAGCCTTACTTTCCTGTCCCAGCAAAATGGGAACAGCAGGTAATTCCCACTCTGATAAAATACTGTCCATTACCTGTCTGAAGAGGAACAGTGATGTGCTCTCTCCAGTCCATTTTCACCACCTCTCTTCCACCTCTTTCTAACTGCTTGACTATTGGACCGTCTAAAGACTCTTTCTCTATCCGGTCACTAACATCCTGGAAGAGACATTCAGAGAGAGGGACTGAATTCAGGACCTGAAAAAGTCTACAGTAGCCCTGAGAACTGAGAGGAGAGAAAAGGTCATCACAAACCTGAAAGAACTGGAGCTGTTTTTCTAGACTCCAAAAGAAGGGGTGTTTGAGCACACAACTGGCAGATGGCCGTTTCTGAGGGTCCATGTTTATCATCTGCTCTATTAAATCACGAGCAACAATGTCTTCTGCAAGGGAGAGTGTGCAAGGAAATTTACTTCTTTTGTTTTATTTTCTCTGCATTCTTGGGTGTAGTGAAATGTAAAATATATTTTATAAAACATAAATATTAAATTATAATACATAAAATTTATATTTTTACAATATTTTGTACTTCAAAAATTCATTATGGTCTCTACTTCCTCCTGTTCTGCTAGTTCAAGTACTGCCCTCACAGATGTGCTGGTCAACAAAAAAAAATAATATCAAAGATTAAGAATATCAAAGTTCAGCTCTCTCCCACCCTTTAAATACAGTAAATAGCTTCACAGTCAAGATTGCAGGGTTCCAAATTGTGTATTCCGGAGTTGCTCTGGGGTACTAACTCCAAGAACTTTAAGCCCTTTACTTCAGGAGGACCCAAGGAATATAACTTTCCTCTCTGCCAGGCTGGGGGTAACTGTGGGCCTTGGTTCTGACTGGTGTTGGTGTTTAGCAGCCTGGGCTGCTCACTGATCCCTGCAGTGCAGTCCTTACCGTGCCTCCCTGCATCCAGAGCCTCCAGGCTGTATGCTCCCAGCAGGATGTTGGCTTGCCGCTGCAGGGACTTGCCAAAGGGATGGCCACCTTCAGACACCACGTAATAGAAGACACAGCCAGCTGAAAAGATGTCCACAGTGTACGTCTGCAAAGAAACAGCCTTCAGTAGCAGTGACATCTTTTCCCCCTGAAAGCTCTGATTGTCAGAGGGTGGTTATTTTGCATCTGAGAGCAGAAGGAAACTTTCTGACTCAGATTTGAGCTGCGAAGCAGCCTGGAGGCCCAGGCACCAGGTGCTGCCTATTTTAGGGTCTGGCCTGGTCCTGGGCAGCCTGGGAAGGGTGAGGACTTACCGGGTTCTCTTTGCAGTCTTCACTCAGCATCTCCGGGGCGATCCAGCCTTCAGTGCCCGGCACGCCCGAGCGGCGGCTGAAGCTGTGCCTGCCCACTGCCAGCTTCTTGCACAGTCCAAAGTCTGAAATCATGGCTTTGACTTTCCCATGAGCATTGGGCATCGAGATGAGAATGTTGTGGGGCTTCAGGTCCCTGTGGACTGTTAAAAACATCCACTTGTCCACTCAGGCAGTCCCAACAATCTTTGTAAATTTTTAACTGGACCTTTCACAAACCAAAGTCGGAACTTAAAATTATTTTCATTGCTAATTTCATTTTTTTATTCCACCATGTTTTATACAGCTCCTATCTAAAAACTTCAGCACCCTGCTGAACACTAATGACTTGCTTTAGTACTCCAGAGCTGCAGAATGTTGCAGGGACAAGGCCAGTGTCAAATAGAACCACAGAATGGGTCCAAAAGGGACCTTAGAGATCATCTCATTCCAACTCCCCTGCCATAGGCAGGGACACTTTCCAATAGGCCAGTTGAACTGACCAGTACCAGACCAGTTTCTCTTTATTTTCCATCCAGTCCTGAAAGGAGAGGTGTTCTTACCAATACTCAGGGAATGCAGGTAAGCCAGCCCAGACGTTGTTTGCTGCAGGAGGGTGATGGGTTGTAAGCCATGGTGGCTGAAGGCCTTCTGCTCAATGTACTGCAACAGAGAACCAGGAGTTAGCCACAGCTCTGCTTAGAAGCTGCATAAATAATAAATCCATGGACTTCACCCCCCAAAAGAGATGTGACTGGATAAATTGTGCTAGCTGGTAACACACAGCAAAGAGGGTTTTTTTTGGCTGAAGGTGATGATATCTAAAGTCTCATTCAGAGCTAGAATTCTCTATAGCACTGTGCTCTAGGAAGAAGAACAGTCTTCAAAGTCTGTGCCATAGGAGGGGGAGGATGACTAGAATGGAGTCCTTCACAAGAAGTTAAAAATTAAAGGACAACAACTTCTGTCCATAAATCAGCCCAGGGTTAAAGATGTCTTTCTACAGGTCTGAAAACTCTTCTACAAACATGGAATTGTCACAGGGGTAACAGTGGGGGTAAATGGAACATCCCCTGTGTCAGGCACTTCAGCAACTTAAGCTCAAGGGAAGTAAAGGCCTTCCAGGGAGAAGCTGCTCCCAGGTCACCTCCTGCAGGGTGGCAGCGCACAGCTCAATGGCGATGTACTGGAACTGCCGGTCCCTCTCCGTGCAGAAGTAGCGGATCACGTTCGGGTGCTCGTCCGACTCGCGCAGCAGCTGCACCTCCCGGTCTGCAAAGCTGAAGCACTCGGGGAGAATCCTCTTCACTGCCACATCTCGGTTATCAAAGGAGCCCCTGCAGCCAGGGAGGGAAGGCACAACCACCCTTCACACTCTGCAGCCAGAGCATGTACAGAAAACGTGACAACAGAAGTCACTGTGGAGGCAAATTAAAGCATTTCCTATGCTGGAAATAGGTACATTTGGCCAGTAAACACTTCTTAGGGAAGTAAAGTAGCTTTTTGCTGGTGAAGAAATGCATGAAAATATTCTAGACACATGCAAAAAGTTTGATTTCTGTTCATAGTAGATGTGAGGGCTTTCATAAAAAAAAAACAACAAAAGGATCTAATACAAACACAACTTTGGTCTGTTTAATGCACACATTCTCTTCTACCTGTAAACAATTGTCCCTTCAGCACCATGTCCCAGTACATCTTTAGGGTTAAACGAAATCTTGCCAACAATCACTCGGTTTGCTTCTTCATCTGAAGAAAAGAAAAACAAGCAGTGGTTTAGGATGGAGCAAGGCAATCTTTTACAACTGCACAGAATTTGGGGCCAGTCTGTAAAAGTCTTTTGGTTCATGTTTAAATTTAACACACATTTGATTAAAAGAAATGAACATGTCCATGTTGGTACTTACCCTGAGTAGGCCAACACTCTGTGATGACCCAATGAGCCAACATCAAGGATCAAAATACATTTACACACATCTTATGGCTCATGGATGTGACAAATGAGTGGTTCTCAGCAGTCAAACTCCTAAAAGTTTATAGATGTTGAATTTAGGAAATGCTGACTGACAGTTATGGAAGTGGGTTTAGTAGCCTTTGAAGGAACAAATAGGTGCACAGGAAGACAGGCAGGAAGGTTGTGCTGCCTAATCCCCATGTCTTGAGTCCAGTTAATCATCTTAATACGTGTTTTTATTTAAATGGATGGTTTTTATTCTCCCTGGAATGGCTGTAAGTGACAGGAACACACTGCCCTGGGCAGCACAAGCCCTCAGCTGGCTGTTACTGTAAAGCAACAATCCTGCTGAGGTGCAGGGCTCAGCCTGAATGAGAACAATGGTTCTTTTCACCTTGCTGAGCTATGGAGTATCATCAGTAACTATTCTACTGTACCATCACAGAGACTGGGGAAATAGAGACACAGCAAACCACAGAGTCAACTTTACCTCCCTCTTCTTGCTCAGTGGAGAGGCAGCTCCCAACATCAGATGTGGAGATGTTGGAATAGGCAGAGTGGTTTGATGCTCTGGGGGACAGGTTTGGGGTGCTGGCAGCTGAGCTCTCTGTCCGGCCATACGACGTGTCCAGGAAATCTGCCTCGGGTGGGAGGTCAGCAGGAGCACCAAAGGGCAGCTTCTGTTGCTGCAAGAGCTGGATCTTCTCTTCCAGCTGATGCTGCCTCTGCTGCTGCTGGTGGACACTCTGTGAGAAACAACCTCAGTGAATATTTGGCAGTCAGGTCATGCAAGGGAACTCTACAGCTACTGGGGAGCTACTTCTAAAAGGTTGGAGCCAAACTCTCCTGCCCTGTCCCTGCCAGCCACACACAGGCTGTGGAACATTCACTCACAATTTCTATTTCATTCTGGACTTCTGCTGCCAAGATGAGAAATCACATGGCTTGGTTAAAAAGGCTTTTAGTAGGTTGACCAAGTGTCTTTAAACCATAGAAAGATAAAGGCTTTGATCCAAAACCTGGAAAAGCTGACAGTGGTTCAGGTGGGGAAGAGAGGGGTGAAGCTAATAGTGCTGAGCTAAATCCAAAAAGAGTAATACTTATAAAAACCACAAGTGGTGTATGGAAAAGCTCTCCACAGCTGGCACATATGGCCAGAGAAATCCCTGTTAAGTCAAACTTGTGCCTTTGCTCCCCAGTGCACATCTGTGAAGAGGGGAAAAATCCCTGGAGTGTGTCACTAACTCCTGTTATAATTTCTGGGCCCTATAATGTTCCTGATGCTCCTGACACTCAAAAACACATCAAGCCAAGTCAGCATTACCATAGGGTAGGTGATGATAAAAGCCACCCAGCCCACAAGCAGGAAAGTGCTGAGGATGATCGTGGCCATGTCCTTCAGCATGGAGTCCACTGGAGCCTCCAGCCGCAGGATGGGCCGAGCAGGAGTCTCCTCGATATCCTTTGGAGCAGCTGGAGGCCCTTCTGTTGAGGAACCTTCAACAATGTCAATGACCTGAGGCAAAGAAAGCTCTGTTAGCTCAGTATCTCAGTGGGTAATGAGGCATTCATAACCTGCCTATCTGCTACATCATTTTTAGTCATTTCTTAACCTACCAAAACAAATGTTTTGCATGTGGGGGGAAAAAAAGGCAGCAGAAAGCCTTAATTCTGCAACAAATAAAGACATCTTCTCATACCAGTGATTCTATGTGCTAAGTACACAAACATCTGACACAAAAACTGTGAAGTAATTCCACACAGGTTTCCTCCTGTGTCCTTCCCTAACCTCTGCTCCTTTATATTCTTCTCTCATGCAGTAAGAGAATTATTCTCATCACAAACCTCTTCAATAGTGGCTTTCTCAGAGTCAGCTGGAATCACGTTTTCAGGCCTCTTGGGTAAATTGCTTGGGAATTTCTCCAGGATCTTTGTGGGGGCAGATAATGGTGTTTCATGGTGCCCTATAAATAAAACACATTTGTTGAAGCAGACAGTTGTCCTTTTTTAGGAAAGATATCCTTGATTGCAGCATCCTTGCTGAAGAGTGAGAAACATGATGCTCGTGTATACAGCAGGAAAGAGAAAGGAGAGGGAAAATGGGGGGTAGAGGTCACTGAGAGCTGCAGAGGAACATGACCTGATTCAGGGAACTGCCTGACATACTGCAGGAGAGAGGGTATTAACAAGGAAAGGGATCATGGGAAGAGAAAGATGGCACTTTAAAAAGCTGAAAGTTGCACACTCTCCCTGCCCTAGAGCTCCTGTCACTCAATTATCACCAGTCATCACTTAAAACTGAACCTCAGACAGTTCCTCATTTTTGAAGCAAAACTGTAAATGCACTGAAAAGTGAATTCCAAAATTTAGGAACTTGGGACACACAGGACAGGCTGACAATTCATAAACATTATCTTCAGCCTCTCTGTTTTAATCCATTTACAAAATGGACAAAAAACAACTATTTGACCCATATGATGAGAATTAAGGTAATAACACACACAATAAGAAAATCCAAATGGACCCAAATACAATATTTACAGAAAATAATAAATTATTATACCCTCTCTGAGGGAGAGGGCAAATAAACAATAAAAAACTTTCCACATAGGGAGCACTTCACCTCATCGCAGAATAAGGCAGGAGCCTTGGGGAAAACAGAAGGCAGGCGTATATGTAACACATTATTTTATATGCAAATGAGGATGAATTAGATAGACACTGTTACTAGAATTCAGTAATTATGGCCAGGCAGGGCCTCCCACACCTATCAGCAGCCAGTCATTCCAGTAGTTGAGCTTGTGCTTTTCCTTCAGCCTGCCTGAAAACTTCACATCGGTGCTGGGTGTGATCACACACTCGCCGTTGTCTTCAATGGTGACTCCCTCTGTTTTTGGACCCTCCAGCAAGGGAATGGCGCTGCCACGGGGCTGCAGAGAGATCAGTGTTACAACTACTGTTACTCTGACCTTAGAATATTTAAATAGGCTACCAAATTAAAAAGCTGGAGGTCAAAATGGGTGGGCAAGCAAAGATTACTGGCAGCAAAGTCACTGTGAGTAAACACAGCCATTATGCCCTTAGCAGCTGCTTCCACAACCTTGGACATTGGACTTTTTCAGGGACATGTTGCCTGGGAGATGAGATTACTCCTATTTTTTTTTGTTTTCCCCCAAAGTTAAGCAGAATCTGTATTTCCTACCTGGCAGCCACAATGAGCAAAACAGAACTATGATGCAGTTTCCTGTCTGTGGGGAATTACTTTGATGCACAAACCAGCAATTTTAACGTGAACCACAAAGCACCAACAATAGCAGTAACCTCAAGTCTGCTCCTGCTGAGCCTGCCTGGCACAGTTCCTGGGGAGCTGCAGTTACTGCTTTGCAGCAATGGAAATGATTCTGTAAGTATAGTCATGTATTCTGTGGTTGTTAATTGCTCCAGGAAATACTTCATTTGCTATGCATTTCTTGATCGAAATCTCAAAACCCTCAAATTTCTGTAGATGTAGTCTTCAGTGTTTTATTTTCTATTTTAATTTAATATAATTTTATGCATGATATCATTTCAGCCTTTCTTCCAAGCCCAGGACTGCACTAATTCCATAAAGGCACTTTCCCCCCTGCCAGCTCCCCACTTACCACGACAGTGACTCCCTCGTGCACCATGGAGGGCGATGCGTACAAACTCGTGGAGTATTTCCCTACGTACAGGGTTGGGCTGCAGAAACACAGTCACTGTTAGCAGCAGGCAAATGGATGTGTTACCATCTCAGCTAAAACCTGGGCAGCACAGCCCTGCAGAACCAACACAGGGGCTTCTCAAATCATCAGTATTTGTATCTTGAAAAACCTTGATCTGTAAAATTATTTGAAGTACTGCTGTATTATGAAGCCTTTTTTTTAATTATGAAAGCATTGTCAGTTCATTATTCACAGCACTGTCACTCATTTGACATAACTCATGTCCTGTTTCTGTGTTTTTCAATAACTGGCATTTGCCAAAATGCTGTGCATCATTTTTATAGTGTGAAAGGCTTCACATTAGGAAAACCAGTTAATTCCACATTGTGAGGAACTATTCAACACAGAACATCTGATAAAACTTAGGAATATACACTTCCTCAGTTTATAAGTTTTTTGTTTTGTCTCTGACTTTACACACTAAAAGATCAAATATTGTATAAAAGAACACCTGGAGAACTAGAAATGCTTTTATGCATTCTTTTCACCATGCTGCAACTTGTGGCAACCCTTGTTCTGTTTAATGACAAAGCTGTCAAATGGACAGCAGTGAGAACAGCGGAATCTCAGGCTCACGTTAGTTTGCTCTTGGTCTCTGTTTCCTTTGGGAAGGGATATTTCCACTTGGTGATGTGTCCAACCTCCCCAGACATGAAGGTCAGGTAGCGCAGGGTCTCGATGCCCACGTTGGTGTGCAGGACTTTCCTCAGCCCCTCTCGCTGCCAGATGTAAAAGGCCACCACGGGGGACGCGTAATTCTGGATCCACAGCACATCCCCGGACTCGCTGTCCACGGTCACCACCAGCCCGTCCCCGTTGGACACAAAATGGGACATTTCTGCAATGCACAAACATGTGGAGGTCACCAGGGTTTTGTAGCTTTAATCATGCACAGAACAATTCTCCCTGCAGTCACCACCACACCTTTCACTGCACAGCAGCTGAGCAGCAAAGCCTCGGCCACAACTGGGCTGACACAAGTCCAGCTGCCATTCAAGAGCGTTGCAATCAGGTTGTGCGCCACAGTTCAGATCTGCTGCCTCTCCTGCCATTTCTTACTTATTTTAATGAATCACCCCCTCAAGAGCTGCACTCTCCTGGATTCAATTTACCTGAAACTACCTAGCAGGCTTTAGATATTGCAGTATGTAATGGATAAAAATGGGCAGAAGTACAGACAACCACACAAAAAAATGAGAATATTTTTGCCTATATACAAAACTCCACTACAGGAGGGAGACAGCAATTAAATTCTTACTGTATTTTATGTCTTCATCAGGCAAAGTAGCTGCATAATCAAAATAGGTTGCATTCCATCGCAGCTCCTTCTTTTTGGTGTCATACATTGTGATCGTGTACTCTGTTAAAAAACATACAGTCTGTGAAGCAAAAAAACCTATGAGAGAATAGAATCAATCTTCTCAAATCTGAGACATTCCTCAAACACCACACAGCACTCACTGCTGTCAGCATTTCATTTTCCCAACACTGTACCACTTCAAAAACACATTGATAGAGAGGTTAAAGAACAAGTCTGTAACACTTATTCCTGTTTCTAGTCAGCACCTCCATGGTGTTGGTCTAACTTTACCAGTTATTTATCACACTGCACTTGTGATGTCACTGGATGTGCTCTACTTCCATCTTCTTTAAACAGTTTTTAAAAGCTACAGAACAAACAGTTCACAGCTGGTACTGGACTACACCATTAATTACAATACAAATGCCACTTAGTCGACAAAAAGCCTAATGGACCTATTGCCAAAGTTTAAAAACCAATATCTTTCTGCTGCTACAGTTAATAATTTTATTGTGTACAGTCTAAAGTCATAATTCACAGAAGTTCTGGCAAGAATTCAACTTGAAAACCTGAACTAACCACAGGGTCATTTGTTATGAGCCTGAACTTTAAAAACCAGAATTTTCTTTTAAACTACAGGAAAAAAAAAGCATATGACCTGTTCTCCCAAGATACAGGAGGGATGTTGATGGGCAAAGACTTTCTGCAAAAGAGGAAGTCAAGGTCTGCTGTTTCTCCCCAGTCATGAGGTCAACCACGTACCAAATATCCTGCTTTTTACCTGAAATCATAATTTAAGCCACATTACCATTCAGTTGGAAAAACTGCTCTTTTGTTCAGCTTTTCAGTCTTCTTTTGTCTTTAGTAGACTCATAGACTTGGCACAAATAAAGCATGTTTAATAAAACAGTTCTCACTGTTAGGTTTAGTTTCATCGTTTAGCACTACTGGCCAATCCCAAATACTGACCACAAACCCCAAATGCAATATTTAGAACAGTAAGTACTATTGGCTGAATGATTTTTTCACACATAAACTCGAACAGCTCTTAGTGCAGCAGATCCCAGGAGCTCTCAGATGAGGAGACTAAAATGTTCATGGTGAAAGAAGAAGGGAAAAAAAAGTGAGGGCCTACACCTTTCAAATTGCTTAAGGATTGTAATCCAAACATCCCACTCAAGACTATGTGAGCCATGGCCTTAAGAATTTCTTTGAAGTTAATACATGTATGTCATGTTTAGAAACTTCAAATAAACTTTTTTTTCTCATTTACTGGCAAGACATGAAGCAGAGAAGGAGCATTGGCCCTTCAGGAGATTTAAAATCCCCAATACTAAGCTCACTCTGACTTTCACATATTTTACTGTCATGATAAGTAATAACTATCCTTTCTTCCCCTTTTCTCCTCCCAAATCCATCTGCAATTAGAATGAGTCAGGACAGTGAGCAATAAATTTATTATTTGTACTATAAATGAACTGACTGTACCTCAGACAATGGAGGATGTCTAACTGTGGTGCAATGGGATTTCTAATTTTATCCTAATTATCAGGCAGTCAATGATGTTTATAATAATATGAAGATTTAAAGTAGAACTCATATTTTGTTGACAGACTGTATCTCAAGAAAGCAAAAATCTCCATACAGGCATTTCACTGCTTAGAAAAGGTATGTTCTCCTTCAGGAAAAGCAATTGGTTTTTAATCATCACACAATAACTGTATTCTAAATTAATCAGCTTTTTTGTCATTGGAAAGATTTATGAACAACCATAACTAATACCCAAAATAAGGCCCATTTCCTTCATTCTGTTTGGGAGTCTCTACATTTTGTAGTTGCTGAACGTCTCACAATCTAAAGGAGATAAAATCTGAGCTCACCCATGTACAGGATCCCATCAGAACTGCGACAGGGAGATGCCTGCACCAGCTCTGGGATAGTAAATGGAAGTTTCTAGGGGCAAAACAAACAAACAAACAATAATTTTATTGGTTATTTCTATTATTATAATACCTGAGAATTCAGCCAGAGTAAATACGAAAATATTTAACAATACTAAGGGAAATCATAGCAGCTGAGGAAAAAATTCTTGTAAGGAAGCCAAACATTTTATCTGAGTATCACCACAAAGTTTAAAAATGAAAGTCCAGCATTAGGCAGTAGCTGTGGCCTATGAGGATTGGTGACTAATCTGAAAGGTTCAGCATTTTTTTTTGCTTATTAAATCCTATAAAGACGTTCTAAAGGGGTTAGCACAGAGCATGCATTAATCCTGCTTCTGGCAGATGGTTTAAGAAATGTAAGTATTTGGGAAGAGTGACACATCTGATTGGTCCTTGGAAGGGTACACCTTTCCCATCAAATCACACAGAGATTATTCAGAATTTGGATAACAAAACATAAATTTTATTTTTAATTACCATTATTTTAGCAAGGTTCAGAAAAGTCATACATGGGGACAAGATGTGGTGTTGATATATTCAAGTAGAATTCACTTCCTGACAATCATAAGGTGGCAACATTCTGCTCTAACAAAATGTAAGTATGTTTTCCTTCTGCAAAGGCATAAGGTTGACTGGGGCACTTTTTAGGAGAGAATTAAAAAATATACTTACAGTCAAGCCTTCACTGTTCTTGCCACCAAGTGTGTACAAACTACCATCATTTGGGTCTGGAAGAAATGCTGGCCTAGGATTTAAGCAGCAATTAAAAATGATAAAAATCTACTGTGCTTCTCAGACTGCAGGAAAGAAACTGTGGTCAGCACTGGCTTTACAGAGAAGTGCATCTGACATTAAATTTTTTGACGTTTCATTTATTGACTGTGAAAATTAAAATATATAAGGAAGTTTTAAAACTGATGAAAACCACTAATGCATATGAATACACAAATATCCAAATGTGGCAGGCAATGACTCAAGTGAAATTGTTTAAACTAAACCAACAAGCTCTTAAAATGACACAGATTTAGAACAAACCCAAACAAATAAACAAAATGGGAGAGCATAAGGAAGGCAAAAAATAATGAAAGAGTTGCCAGAATTAAGGAAATCTGAGTAAAGCCAAACAACACAGACCCCAAACAAACTCAAACCCTGATGTCTATGATTCTATGATGAAAAAAAAAAAAGAAAGGATGGCAGCACTAACTTCAAAGTCCCAAATTTTATAGCTAAATGTGAGATTGCTGCAGGGGCCAATCTGAAATTACAGCTCAAATATGTCATTTGCAGATTCTGGTTGTGAGTTGGAGTTTTCTGTGTTTTACTGGTTTTAGTCTCTGTTTGAGGGGGTAAGTACAGAAGCCAGAATCAGCCCTGGCTCTGTCATTTCACACCTGTCATTTGTGGCACAGTTCACAGCCCTGATGTCCAAACCCAACGAGGGCTCCAGAGAACAGGCTGCAGACAGGATGTTTCTTCTTAGTTATTATATGTAGCTAATTCTATCCTTTTATTTGTTCCCAAAACTAACTTAAATTGCCTTCTTGTCTAGAACACAAATTGGTTTAGTTCAAATTAAATGAAATTTGAAGATGTCAATGTAAATTGAACAAGCTGAAAATGATATAAACAGACTTACTCTTCCACATGGATTGGCACCTGGAGGACAGGATCTGCACACACAGAAAAATAAAAAGTCAAAATACTAGCAATTCAATCCCTTGAATTCACCAGATACAGGATTAAGTCAGGCCTGCAACATCTTACTCCTTTTAGAAAGGCTGATGCACAGTTAACCGTGTCCTCTCGTTCCTGGACCTTGGTTCATAAAATGGGAAATTACAAAGTATTTGAGAAAGACTTCTGAAGTCCTTTGCTCAGTTTTACCAACACTACCTCAAAATTACTGAGAGCTTACAAAATCCTGAATCACAGGGTTTTCACTCCTGATGCCAACACCTTAGAAGTATCCTGATTTATAAGACACACTACAATTTCCAAGACAAACGTGTTTATTAATGGGTATACTGGCAGAAAATACCTCAGAAGCCAAGAGGTATTTAAGGATTTTAAGTGCAATCCTTAAGTATCTCCACTTCCACAGGGAAAATCAAACTCTACTGGAATGAGTCTGAGTCAGAGGATGAAACATGACCAAGAAAACACTGTTTTTCACCTCTTCTGTCTCCATGTGAACATAATGATGCAACAGGAAGGAAATAAGAACAAAAACACTGATTCTCTGACAGCTTTTGACTGGGAAGCTGGCACAGATTCTGGGCAGCCTGAGTGTACTGGGATATCTGCAGAGCTAAGCAAGACGAGAACAGGAAATTCAGGATTCGGTACCCAGGGCTTACAGAGTCTGTGCCACTCTGCAGGGCATGGCACAGCAACACACCAGCTGCTGGGTTTGATGGCAATGGCCTGCAAGGATGACCTGGTTTTACATGGATTAAAAAAAACATAACCCCCTACCCAAGCAGATCTCTGTGTTGGCTGCAACACAGCTGAAAGCAGCAGTCATCCAAAGAAACACATTTAATGCCAGAGACAAAAAGAAAGCAGGATATGAGGGATAACAGTACAGTTATCTTTATTTCATTGATTTCTTCTTACAACAGTAAACACTCAGAGGAGCTTTGTTCAAAACATAAGTACATGTCATTTCTTTTTCTCTTTAAGCCAAAAAAATGCTCCAGGATACACTCCCAAAGGTGTCAAAATAAACTCCATTTAATTCACTGAGAACCCAAACACACATCAAAGGCCCTAAGAATAATTTACATTCAAACAAAGGAGCTTAATGACTCATCTTCTGTATCTGTCTCTACAGACCAGGCTGCTTAGTCAGACCTTTTATTGCATTAACTGCATCAAGCAATTCATTTCTATCCCCTGTACAAAGAAACTGGTTTCAGGATATGTTGGGAAGGGGACCCTCCACCTCATTCATTATATGTTGATTATTTCAGTGTTTGTTTCAATTATTCCACAAGCTTTATAATATCAAATACAACATGTGGTGACTTACATCATGAGTTCTCCATCTCTAGGGAAACTCAAGAAAAAGGCATTTGCTGCCCATCATATAAAGTGGATTGACTTGAGCTGAGCTGCTGGGTTGAAACACTAAAAGCAAACTGAGACCAAGTTTATGGACTCAGGGTATCCTAAGTCAGGGTGAAATGACCTAAAAGAAGAGAGACATTAAAGACCAAAGGCAAGAGGTTTTGTAATCACAAATGCTTCATGGGAAGGGAACGCTCAGTTTTGTGAAAGAAACAGCATCATGAATCAGAACAAGTGACACCTGGCTCAGAACAAGTAACACCTGGCTCAGTTAAGTAAGATTTAATGGAAATGCTACAAGCATTGCTAAAGGCAAAAGCCAAATAAACTCTCTAAACCTCTTGATGAGCTGATTACATGGAGAGTGTCTCACTTGATAACAAAATAAACTCTCACCTGTGGTGACAGTGACTATTGTGAGACAACAGCAGCTTCACCACCAGCACTGGAACAGCTCTGTTCCTAAAAATCCCCTCCAATGATCACTAGGAGTAGCAAAGCTGCACAACTTGTTTTTGAAGTGACAATTGTCTGCATATTTATTGTTTAAGTACAACAATGCAGATTTTCTATAAAATCACTTTCTAGTCAACCTGGGCAAAACATAAGACTAACTGAAACAAATAGTTTATTGTCAGAATAATCTTCGGAAACTTTTAATTTTACTGAAAGGACTGTTTCTTCTCTAAATCAAATAGTGGTGTGAAGTTACATGAAATTACAGTGTAAAACTACTACAATCTGACTCAATCTCCAACTTTGCTAAATGCACTGTTACCGACAGGACACATCAGCAGGACAACACAGAGAAGGACTGCCTCAAACACCTCAGTATTTCAGGGGTTTTATCAAACAACGCTCAGGAAAACATGAACAATTACAGGAAATTTCAGAGATAGGTTATGTCTTCTAACAACTGATCCTGGTTTGTCCATGACATTTGCAGGAGAATCTGGTTAGTAATGCTTCCCTAGAGCTCCCTCTCTGTCCTGAAAATACAGTGGAGAGTAGAAATACAGCAAAGCATTTTTGGGCTAATAGTTTGTTTCTATTTAATTTTCTAAGAGTGGACAACCTATTTTTGTCAACCAAAATAAACTGCTCCCCTCTGCTAGAGTTATCTTAAGGATCTGAGAATTTTTGCAGGTTTTATTGACCACACAGTACCACAACAGTGAAAGGACACACACACATATCTATGTGCAATAATTACTTGCATTGAGCTTTCATTCCTCAGCTTGTATTTCTGAAAGCTGTTGGGAAATGTCACTTAAAGCAGTTTCCAATTTCATCAATAAATGTCTCTTACATTTTAATAAGCAATGCCAGAAGTCTCATGAATGTCTTATGAATGTTTTTCAGTGTTTTTCTGAAGCACTCCTGCCTATCAGATGACATTAATGAGTCTTATGGCAAATCCCAAACTGTTCAGTGTGTACAGAAGCATCACTGTCATGAAAGTCCTTGGACTTCTCTTTAGTACCATGTCTTCAACATCATGTACTTCCTCAGAAGTGAAAAAAATCCTGCTTTAACTTGGTTTCTTAGTAACTGAAATTCGATTTATGAGCAAAGATAAAAAAGTGGTAGATGGAACAGATTAAGAAGTTATGACAAAGCAGCAGGAAATTTTTTAGTACTTAGTGGCACATGAACCAAAACACTATTCTGATGGCTTCCTGCATACTGAAGTGTTGTGTATGAATTGCTAGAAAGCATTTATGGATTTCTGATTCATTTCCATGCATAAGGCTCTTCACAAGGATGGAAGAGTTCATTTTCTAAAGTGAAAGGAATTCTCCTGTCACTACTAGCACCATTCACCTGGAAAGACAGGCTGTGGAAAGCCATTTCTCTACATTTTTAGTTACTGAGGTAACGTAAATTTTCTTAACACTTCATGATCTTGAACCCAGGTTGTGGCTCTGCAGAGATCCTTTGAAGACAAACAGTAAACTCTTCACATTCACTTTCATGTGGTTTGGGACCGGTTCCAACCTCTACTTCAAAGTTTGTTTTGAAATAAGAACTTGCTCTGATATAAAAAGAGAATCTTAAGTTTAATTGATTGTTGCCTGAACAACTGAATGCTTGAACACAGAGCAGTAAAAGAGTGAGCCCTCTTGTGATTGAAATAATCTTTTGCTCCACAAGGGGTCAAACAGAAATAGTTATTGCAAAAGTCAAAGCCCTGAGGCCTTCTCTCCTCTCCAGCTGCTTCCCACTCAAGTGTTGACATGCTGGGACTGAACTACATCAACCCACTTTCAAAATTCCCTGGACTGCAGTTCCCTGCAATTGGGTAAGTCCCTCTAACAGGCCTGATCTGTTCCGATACCAACGGCAGTGGTGACAACCACTGAACAAAGCAACAACTATTCTATACTGGAATGAAAGCTGGACAGAAAATGTGATAAAACTGAAAAATACATCTCAGTCTCCCTCAAGTTTTCATTCCATGTAGCAGGGAAAAGCCAAATTCTTGTGAGGTCCTACAGAGAGCTTTGTCCACCTTGTAGACTAAAAAGACCACATGTCAGAACAACTCTGGAGCATGGTGGGGATGAGTTAGGAAGCAGGACACCATCCTGTAAATATCTCCAGTGCTGGAGAGAAGATTGAGTTTCTAAAGATATTTCCATGGGTTTCCAATTTTTTTTTTCCTGCAGCCTCCACTAAGATAGATTATGTTACTGATCCCTAAATTAAAAACCTACAGTTCAGCAGACACCTTCAGCTTTCTGAACTGATAACAGCCTCTGTTAGCAAAAAAATTGTAAAATATCTTTGTTGAGAAAAAAATATTTAAAAGGAGATTGATCCTACATTATGAAGATTTATTCTAGAATTCCAAGAGTTTATTCACAAGTACAGCAGTTATTAGAAACCAGTTAACATAATGTAACATAATACCACTAATTTGGTAAATTATTTGGGGCTATTACATTTCCCAAAATGAATGTTTCGATCAGGCAGCAGGCAGATGTCCCGATCCAGTTTTGGTTGCATCATGGCCAGAATATATTTGTGAGTGTGCAGAAGTATATGATATGTTTCAGATAGTTCTGACCCACACTTTGCATACATACCTGAAAAAAAAGCCTTATGAAGCAATACCCATACTCTAAATAGAATGCATTTTACTTTTCTCTATATTTCACAAATACACTGTAAGATGAATTTGCCCTTTGACCAAACTCTTGAGTATTTTTAATGTACAAGATAAAGTTGCGTGTTGTCATCACTGTAATGTGCCCTTAGAGCCAATACTGAAAAGGAGAAGTGGGAGACTGAAGCAGTGAGTAAGTCACTGCCCCACTGGAATGAGCTGGAAAAAAACGGTTTCCTGCCCTGGGGCCCTACCACAGGATTTGGGTTAACGGGCCAATTTAAACCCATGTCATCCTCATCTGCTGCTGCTGCAGGGACAGCAAATGAGGCTAGAGACACAAACTATGCTCTGGAATTTGCTGAAAACAGTACTGTTCTACAACTGTTTTATTTTGACAATCCTTATTAATTTACATCTATGCACAAAGATATTATTTCTTGCATGCAAAAAACCACTCTTACTAAAGCATGACCTCCAGACCTCAAATTTGCCCTTTAAAATCTGTATATTGGATCCCATAAATAGACACAATCTTTATACCTTTGTCTTATCATAAGAGCCCTCTAAAGTCTACAGGTTATAAGTGAGGTGTTGGAAATCAAAATTTTAAATTGATTGTGGGCCATTATTTTTTGACTGCTATTGAACTGAAGATCATAGGAAAATTTCTACTGGCTCTAAATGAGGATCCAAATCTGCATATATTAAATGGTATTCTGGCAAAATACTTTGAATCAGTTCTTAAGGGAAAGTTTTTGAGGAGCTGGTGAATGAAAAAAAAAAAGACATCCCTTTGAACAGTACAACAGGATGGAGAGAACAGAGGAACAAGAACCTGTCCAAGAGTACAGCTTGAAACACTGCAGCCTTAGCATCTCAAATTCAATATTGTGTTCAATAAACCGAGCTCTTGAGTTAACAGTGACATACGACTTGAGTTTTACAAAGATGTGAGGGAGCAGCACAGTCTTAAAATCACACTCTTAAAGCTCACAGAAATCAGAACTGTCAGAAATAAAGCCTGACAGCAAGGAGGAAAGCATTCTCCAGATTCTGCCTTGCCAACAGGTTCTTATGACCACCTCTTTCTCTGCCCACTTGCGTGTAAACACGAATCTAAAGTGCTGCATCTCTGGACCTTTCAGAGACATCTGTAGGAAATGACAGAAGTTGTTTAATTTCCATCAGTTCTGGGGAAGAGGTTTCATCCTAAGGAACCTTACTGAGGATGCTGACTAAATACCTTGCCAGTGGCAAGTGCAGAAAACATGGGAACATATAGGAGCCTGTCCCACTGTCACTCAGGGCTGACAGCTCCTTGTATTGATCAGGGAGGGCACCAAGAGCCTCATTCAGCCGATGATGTGAAATGTGAGCCACAGCCTTTCCAACGGGTGCCTTCAACACCAGCTGTTTGTGTGAGGTCACAGCACAAAGGTGCCTCTCAGAAATTACAGTGGAGGAGAAATATGGGTTTTTCTCTAAACTTTCCAACCATTTGCCAGCTTTCCGAGGCCCAGAAAATTAGCAGCATCAGCTCCCTGCTCACTGAAAAATCCTGAGAGCTGCCAGAGAGCAGGACCCATCAAAACCAATAGGAAATTAAGATTTTAAGCATCCTCAACAAGTCCACAGTCTCATCATATGTAACTGCAAGGACACAGCTTATTTCTGACAGTGGAAAGTCCTATTCCCAACTGACCTACTTTCTGCCTGCTTTACAGGCAGCACAAGTATTCTGCCTGCCTTTCTTGCCAGCACTCCATGAAAGCAGGAAACCCAAACATGTTATTGTGGTGGTAATCATTGGCTCATTTACTCCACATACCTAAGATAAGCTTCAGTGCTAAATTAAAACAAGCCACATATGGCAAGATATTCATGTTTGTTTAAACACTGCCTGATAATGAACACAGCCTTGGGTTTTTTTCCCCTAATGAAAAAAAAATGTACCTGAATTGCCCTTTGTTAAATACCTTGCTGCTCAAGTGCAGTAATAAAATGTTCCCTTCCTGGTGAGTTCCACTGCAGTGCTTCAGGTGACCTCCACAACTTCTCAAAGCACCTGAGCTACAACTCATGGTTCATCTGCTGTAATCAGGGTAAAATGGCACCTGTAAGAGCACCGCTTGCAGTCAGGCAGCTTCCCACCAGGTAATCTCTGTAACAGCACCAGCATGTTGCTGACAGACAGAGTGTACCCAGCTACTGTGTTTACACACTAATATTAATAATGATACTGCACTATTAGGTCTCTCCAGGGATTCAGCACAGAAAGCTGGATGGGCTTTCATTTGTTTCCAGCACTGTCTGGTCTGTTGGGCCTCCTACCCACAGGACGACCACCAGCAAATACAGATTTGCAAAAATAAATCAACTCCCTCCCATTACAAATTAATTCACTAAATTATATGTACAGGCCCTTGTTCCATGTCCACTTAACTCAGTTAATTCAGGAGGCATCTTGGAACACTGATACCTACCACTAATTTTTCTTTCTTTGACCCTTGTGTGTTGCCCTATTGCATAGAAATAAACTAAGGAGCGGTAAGTTCTTTGTAAAAATCGAGTGAGAACAACTCACGTACATAAGATGCAGAAGTTAGCAGCAGAGAGAAAACAAGAAGTCCCATAAAACTAGATTATCCAGTCTGGCAGTTCTACAGAACCAACAAGAGTTTTGCAACAAATTTTTTTTTAAACAAGGGAAGTTCATTGAGCAACACACTGATCAAGATCCTTTTTGTTACCAAAGTGTGTTCATTTCTTCTTCAAAAAACCTCTTGTCACTTACTAAGTGTGGCTGCAAAGCAATGCCAGTTGTATTACCCTTGTAGAGGAGGACTAGGCAGGGTATGTTTGTGTCAGTGGAATAACAGAGACCAGTGAGTTTTTCTTAGCCTACAGCAGCACTAAATGAGGAAGCTGACAACTTGCTTTTAGGCAGGGCTGTTCAGGAAAAGGAGAGGTCTAAATTTAAACAGGAGATGGGAGAAAACCAAGATCCTTCATGAAAATACTTGGCTTAGCCCTTTATACTCTAAGAAGATCTACAAAAGCCTTCTTTGCCCATTTAAAAAGTTAACTTTTTGTCTGACAGATCTGCTTTCAAATACTAATGGCTTCACAAAGAACAACTGGTTGGTAATGCAGACACCAGATATGCACAATCCATATCCCACCACTTCAGCTCACCAACTAAACTGACAGAATGATGTGGTCACTGACTCCTTCCATTTGACCCTTTAATTTATTTCTAGAAGTAAAGATGCTACTATCACCTCTGTCATACAATCAGAGTCCCACTAAACAAAATTTGCACCAAATACTAATTTTTTCATCAAGACAGACCTAGCTCTGCTCAGTAATTAAAATTACAAAACTACTTCCAGTCACTGAACAATGTTAAATTCCTTTACACAAGTGCAGTTCTTTTATTTAAAAAAATGTGCTGTTCCTAAACATCTGTTATAGAAAAATCCCCAAGGTTTGCACGATATGCACTGCACCACTGAATGTAGGGTATTCCAGAGACAGAATCCTGCAATCCCTTTGCCATCAGTTCCACAAGCTGACACATCTATTCTGTTCTATGTTTGCTTATATTGCACTCATTCCCATAAAACATGATACTTACCAATTATACTACTGCAGCTTAAACATCCAGGGGAAAAAAAAACCTAACAAAGAAACAATAAACAAAACTGCCACAAAGCTAAAAATAACTCACATAAACCTGGAAAATACCTAAAAGTGAAATTATGAAGATGAACATGACTCTAGAAACACTGTAGCTTAATTCTGGAACAAGAGTAAAATGAAAAGATAAAATAAAGTATTTACCAGATCCTACAACAGTTGGAATGGCCAATTAATTTGACTGTCATTTCTGCTATTGAGTAGAGGGCATCAGGACATCTCCTGCTCACCTTCTTTTAAAGTCCACTTAATTGCTCCTGTCCTCTTGCTGACAGCATGCAAACTTCCATCCAGGGTTGAAACAAACAACAGTGTTTCTGGCACAGTTACTGAACTGGTGTTCTGGAAAAGAAAAACCCATATTATTAATATTTACTACAGAGTTTACTCATAACTGTCTGACAGTACATGGACTACAACATTTCTTCAGTTAAATGTACAGACTGAACAATTTGAATTCAGTGCTTTTTGGTTTGGTTTAGTTTGCTGTTAACACTGTGGATCTTGCTGTGTTAAATTCCTCTAGAAACAGACTGGGAAAAGCTTTAACTCCACCTCTATTTTCAATTTGATATTAAAGTCTTCTTGCACTAAAGTTAGGAGAAACCAGAGACAGGGCTGACCTAGGAGAGGACTGACAAATAGACCATTCAGTAAATTATAAAGAGTAAGGAAGTTCAGAGTAGTTCAGAGAACCCACATGTCAATGTCAAACCCATTCTCATCCCAGGTACACAGAACATACTCTGCCAGGTTCAGTCCCCTAGAAATAAAGAGACATAAGCTGTGTGGAACCTGGATAAATACAACTGAACAATGACCAATAGTCTACTGTGGCTGAGACAGATGGAGCTGCAAGCATTGTCAGCTACTTCTGAGCAAGGGCAAAATATTTAGGATAGATGCATCTTAAAGGCTGGAGAAGATCCATACTGTTAATTGTGTTAACTCTTAATTGTGTTTTTATACCTCATGTCTCCCAATATTGTCTTTCTGCAGTACAGAGTAAATAACTCTGTATTTTTTAGGGACTATGACCCATAAGTATGAGCACATCCACAAACACCTCTAGGAAAGCAGCTGGCTGCAGGGTTCAAACCTCCTTCATGTCTCATTCCAATTCATTCTTGCCCCTGGGGATCAGTTTGGTGCCACTGTTCTTCCTCCAGCCCAAGCAGCTTTTGAGCCTGGCCATTGCAAAACAAGGAATTTTATTAAAAGGGCATCACACAAACATGGAGGACTCAGAACTACACAGTTATTGTGGGAAATGAGGTTCAGTCCAAGGTGTTCCATCACACAAAGCAGAAAAAGCATGTTAATTTAATGTCTGCTCTTCTCTTCCTGCCTAAAGATGATCCCACACATCCCAAGACTGACCCATTTCCATTTCCCAGGGCTCAAGTTTTTGCTCAAGTAACTTTTTATTTGCAGGCTGTATCTGCTTTGCTCATCTGCGTGACACCTGCCACGTTTCATAGTTTCACAGCTATATATAGTTCTTAACCTACCACAGAATGAAAATGTATTCATTTTACATAATTAATTATGTCTTCAATTACTTATGGTAGAAGCCAATTACTGGTCATGTTAGAATTACTGCAAAGCAAAATACTTAATTGCCAAATTAAAATACAAGGAATAACTTTCTTTGAACAACTATACATTTTAGTGGAATCCAACTAAAACATTATACTTTCAAGCAAAGCACAGAGCTAAAAGGATAATGTAACGCAGTAGTAACTAGCCAACACTCAGGTTGCACCTATAAATATTGTACATGCTTCTTTCCAACCATAATCAGCTGGAGCAGACAACTGTAAAACACACAGTGCAGAAAAAATGAAAGTGCAAGTCAACAGTACACAAACCATAGATCAGAAATAATTGCTGGAAGGCCAGGAAAAAAATGGGAGCAGTATCTTAACACATAAATATAATATTAATTACCTGATTGTTAAATTATGCAGGCTGCACAACCATCTGCACTTAAATAAAATATTTACATCTGGGGTTAAACTTTGCAGTGCTTGTTCAAACAGGGATAGGGTATAACAGTTCCTCTCACGCTGCCCTATGAAACTGCAGCTCAAGATGTTACTGATCAGCACTGAGCTCACAGTTTAGTTTCAAGCCTAACAACCTGATTGGGTATAAGAGCAAACAGGGACTCTGTTGTAAAGTTATGAGAACTCAGTCATTTGTATTATTACTTTTGTTAAACTATTGTAGCCACTGTATCAAAATAATTAATGAAAATTTTGTCCTTTAGGTCTTTTGCACACAAATTCCACAAACACCTTTGGATGGTGTAGTTGATTTATCTTCATTTTTATCTTCATTAGTCCAGTCCTTAAATCAGCATTTAACAAGTCAGATTCCCTGCAACCAGAAGGGGAAGACACAACCCACACTCCACTATTACAACCCTGCAGGGCTGAAAACCATCTGATTGTGAGGCTCAGTTTAGTGAACACAGTGGAACTGCACCTAGAGTGAAACAGAGTAAGTTGAGCAAGAAAATACAACTGTTAAAGACAGGAAATTAAAACTATTCAAGTTCCTTTAAACTGCAGGTGGGAATTTGACACCCAGAATGTAATGACTAGTGTTGAAGGTTAGTTGCAAATAAATACAACATACAGCAAATCCAACACATCTTCTGTGCATACAGACTTAAGATTGTTTTTCTCTTATTCTCTGAACAAGCCTTATCTTTTATCTTCTTATCTTACAGAATCAGTATATTCTTCATAAACCATGTTCTCTTCCTGTCTTTGATTAAGAAATAAGTGCATGTAACATTTTCACTAAAACTTTGCCTATAAAAAAATAACCATCATGAGTATGGTTGGGTATCATATATCAGGAATACACAGTGTATAGAACAGTTAACACTTGAACATCTATTTATTGTGGCACCAGTGATACAGAAATTGAGGAATTAAATGTGAGCTCTGAAACTCTGATCAAAGCATCAGTAACCAGTGTTGTCTTCCAGATTATTGGCATTTCAGCAGGTTCCTAGGACTTGGGACCAAACAGAAAGTACAAACATGCCAAGGATTCCTCTTCACACTGCACTCAGAGTAGGAAAACATTTCTGTATTTCCCGCCAGTCACAAGCTCAACAACAGAGAAAGAAAACCATAGCTGAAGAAACGTTCATGCAAGTTTCAGTGGGAAACCAAATGAACACCTGACTGTTGCCTAGACAGTTCTAGATAGTTCTCAGATATGACCAAGGTCATGAAATCACAACAGCTTTTTCTAATCTTTTCAGTGAAGGACCCTTGGTGTGGGAGGGGAAATGCACCAGTTCCAGCTACTATCCCATGGTGCCTGACTTGGTCAAGAGGAAGATGTGAACTTCCCTGGGATAGGATGGACTCATGGCATTCACAGGCACCACTGGAACAGTACCCTGAAAGACCAACTAGGTCTCTCCAGCCAGGGAACCCACCTGCCCTGCTCCCTGTCCAAGGAGTTTCACTGGGACTGAAACAAGCACAGAGGCACTGGGATTCCTCTGACAAGGAGTTCCTGCCACATGCATGCATCGTTTTCCTGTAAAAAACACAGATTTTCTGATGTTTTCCCTCACCTCCCCCCAAAATCTATGTTTAAATTTCACTGCTTCTGAAGGGCCTTCTTATATTCAACCATCAAAGCCACATTGATGTGGTCAATGCAACCCTGTGTGTTGAAGATAACATCTCCTTTGGGAAAGACAGAATATAGGGCAGATTTCATTGGTTCTTCCCTTCCTTCTAAATTTGTATTTGAACACAGATGAAATACATAAAATGCCATTATTAATAATCTTCCATTCACTCCTAGTTCTCAGAGCATATGATATCATGCAGTTGACATTACCCAGCTCAATAGGACACTGACCCTGGTGAAGCATTTGACCTAAATTTAAAAAATCCCCAATGACTCTGTAGATTTTGCTCTGCAGTATTACTCATTTATTTTGTTCAATATCTATGGTGGTCACTTGTAGAGGGCTACGAGTTAGTATAATAGTATGGAAACAAGGTTTTATTCTTTCAAATTGTATCAAGCAATAGATATAAAATGGAACAGATTATTTAAATAATTACTTGTGTTTCACTGAGACTGAGAAATTAAAAATACTTTATCTTGATTTTATTCATTACTTTTATCAGTTGCTAGAGACTGAAGTATCTAAGTTGCAAATATTGAATAGATTTTATTTTGAACACAAAGCTTTGTAATTAATTGATTCATGAATTAATTAAGGCCTGGGATTAGCACTGCAATGAAAAGGTACAAAAATAATATTAAAAATACCCAAATGTTTTCATTTTTCTGTGAAGCATGTAAGAGCTTTCTCCACCACAAAAAGACATTGTAATCTCAGTCCTGAGACAGACTCTATAACAACTGGTAAGGCAGATCCTGTCCTCCCTCCCTGCAAGGGTGAGGTCCCAACTGTTGTGATGCCATGCAAATTCTTAAGACACTTTTATTTCATATTGCAATTTTATTTCTAGGAAGATACAACTGACTCCAAGAAAAATATGTCAGAACATGAGTCAACTAAGCAAAAAACTTAATTTAGTTAATAAAGAAAATGAGACACAAGGAAAACCTGGTTTAGTTCTTCTTTCATTTCATCTGAAACTGCAACATCTGTTTTAACAGATACCCTCTTTGGAATTCAGAAAGAGCTTCTATTGCCTTGACAGTCTGTACTCATAACAATCCTCCACATCAACAGCAATATAAGGTTAACGATTTACAGTATTTTGAAATTACTTGGGGACTGCTTTAGAATTAATTCTAATAATTTAATTCAAAAGGCAAATTTGCAAGCTCTTATGTCAAATTTGACATAAGTTTTAAAGCTGACTGCTAATAATTCATAACAGCTTAAAATTTGTGACTAAACCAAAACCAACATTTTTAAGCTTGAATAGAAATATACTAACTAATAGAAAAATAAATTAACTTTATGTATACAAGTTAAATCTCCCATAAGAATCTTCCCTTCAGTCTAGATTTACCATATCTTTAGATACAATGTTATATAAATCCAAGTAACAAAATTACTCAAAACAATTCTGAAAGACCTGGCAGTCAAGCAAAGGTCAGTGAAAGCTGTAGAACAAGTTCTGGTGTGTGTGTGTGGTGGAGTTCAGTGTCAAAGATGGTAGCATCTCCTTTCACCCCAACAGCTCAAATATTTCTAAGGGTTAGGCAAGCAGTGCCTTTGTTTGTTTTATTGTGTTAGAAGAAAACAGATCCCCATAGCAATAATTTTGTCCATTAATTCATCTGCTTATAAACACCATTCTTGAAATGAAGGTCGCCATGTAGGCACAAATCCCACTGAAGTCAGTGGAAAAAGCAGATAGAAAACCAGGTCACTGAGTTCCTTGAGGTTACAGCTCTGCAAATACGTTTTGCTGTGGCAGTGATACCACAAGAGGTTCTTCAAGTATGAATAAAGAACAGGAAAACACTTCCAGTGACCCTGGATGGGTGATGGTGTGTGCTGATTTCAAGAACTGTTACTGATTTCATAGAAATCATTGTGTGCTCATGAGTAAACAAACCACTGCCATGTCTTAGCAGGGGAATAATTTTCTCTTTTCTGAGTCTCAATTATGAATACATATGCACCAAACTTAATGTGTTGGGCTGATGGATGATAAAGGATGGTTTGCTAACTATAACGGCCCTCTAATTTCTTTGATAATGCCTGGCTTGCCCAACCAAAATGTTGACAACATACAAATTATCACTCAAGGAAAAAAAACCCTGATATTCCTCACTCACTCAGTACTTAGCCTCATCTACTTCAGGCCATACATTTGCATTTTACTCAAAAACCATTAAAAACTAACTTCAGCACTGACAGCACCAGACACTATCCTCACAATAACAAAAGGCCTATACCATCATTTATGCTACTGGAACCACAGCTGGTAAACCAATAAGGATGCAAAACAAAATATTTTTAGACATTAGCACACACTGCAAGCACTTGGCAAATTCATTACAGAAAGCCTATGAATCATTGCCCTGGTTTTGACAGCTATCTCATTACACTGCCAGGCTACAGGCTAAAACTCCCTGTGCATGATAAAACCAGGCCATGAAGAAAGTCTTTGTAAAAATCAGTAAACTACTGGGGGGGTGTTTTCCATTATAACTAATAATGACGTTAAGATATGAGAGTTGACAAAAAATATGTTTTATCTTCTTTAGAAAGTGAAATCAAATCTTCAGATTTTTTAATCTTAAAGTGAATTCTAACATGTCTTTCTTAGCCATTTCTCATCACGCTCTAACCCAGTTCAGTGAGTTCTCATTCATACACCCATTCATCCTGCAATGGAAAACGGAACAGTACAGGAGGTCATCTCCGCTTGTTCCCTGCCTGGACTCACCTTGGAGTGGTCTCTCCACCAGGAACTTCCAGCTGTGCTTTCACATTTGATTCTCTGTGTAAAACCCAAGTGTATTTCAATAGCCACAAGATCACCAACAGCCCAACAACCCAAATGACAGCAGAGTTATAAACACATGAATTTATATTCCAGGACAGAGTTGTCCATGATAATTTAGGTGCGCAAGACAAATTTACATTTCCCTCCCCCACCAAAAAACACTCTAAACCAAACTATACTATTTTTTTGGAGCAACCAAGGAGATCCACAACTCTAATAAAACGTGTTAATAAACTCAGTGCTTGAACATGTCCTCTGTAAACCTTCTGCTGTCTCACACAGGTTTTCACACTTATCAGTTCCCTGGCCAAACAGTGAGATAAGGAACACACCAGAAGAAACAGCACCTGGCTGAGGCCTGGGTTTTTCCATGTCAGGTGCTGCCTATACAGTGTAACCCAGCACTGAAACCCAGCCCATAGGCTGCAGGAGGGGACAGACCCATGTTCCAAATGCCACTTTAATCCCAGGGAGGTTGGTATTTTTCAGTTGCACTGACTCCACATTAAAAGAGAAACAAACACAGTTTGGAACATCACAGGGCTCATAAAACCAAGGGATTTTTCACTCTAAAGAGAGCTGTACATCATTACTGTGTAATAATGATAGCAACTGTAATTTACTGACAGCTCTACTGCATTTCTCATTACTCTATCTGAGATTTCACCCTTTTTAATATGCACCCATGCACTGGAGGGCAGTTCCAAGAGGTGCAAACTGTGTCACCCAAATAGCAAGAAACAGCATTTTCCTGTCTGTAAAGGACAGTCAGGAAAAGAAGACCTTGTATGAACTTATACAAACTAAAAAAAAACAATATTAGAGGTAGGATATTAGGTAACAAAGAGTACATCTATCAGCCAAAGAAGTTAAAGAACAGCAGATCACCACCACTACTCTTAGAAGAAATCTACTGAAAAACAATCTGCAAAATCTTTAGGCAACCTTGTGTTTTCACTTTACCTCAACACCAAAATAGTATGCCAGTCTTTCTCATGGGAGTTTATTATTCAAATCATAAAACATGAATAGTTTTAAATAAGCCTCCAAAGTTAAATGGGTTATTCACAGGTAAGATGACTGGTAGTAAGCTCACAGAAATGAAAACTAGTTCTGAAAAGTGACTGAAGTACAGAACAGATTTCAACTTGGAAGTCATGGTGAGGATTCTACAGCTGGCAGAGCAAAAAGACCACAGTAAGAAATTAAGAACTCAGACATTGATCTCAGGTGAGATGGTAGGGCAGGGAAGAGGGAAGAGTGAAATCTAGAGAAAAAATGGGCTGAATTCTGCCAGGGCATGAGTTTGGTTTCTTGTGACTTGATATGCAAGTAAAATTATACAAAATTTAGTAATAATCTGTTGATGTAAAAATATTTTAGGTATTTAAAAATATTTCTTAATGTTCTTAATCAGGACTGCTTCTAAAACTCGGTGAGTTTCAAATCAGCATTTTCCTTGCAAAATCTGAAACCCAAACCTGTGAGGACCATGAAAAGACGTCAGTCCAGCCTTACAGTCCAGTCTAAGACAAACACATTAGCAGTCTACAATAAAGATTGTAAAGTAATTTTTGTTGACAGTCTGCATTTAATTTTTTCCAGTTTCCTAATGAAGTAACAAGAGTAGGTATGTTACCAGCTTAACTACTAATGTGTTTACTTTACTTCTAAAGAAGGGGAGTGGAGCAAATATTATATGCCAGGTGAAAAACAAAGCCTTCAGCTTTGCTTAACCTGAACTAGAACCCCATATATTACAGCAGCTTTTTCAGGTAACAATGAACAATCCATCAAAGAACATAACCTAAAGTTTTCTTGTGCTACACTTGACTATAATGGAAACAGTGAATGCCAGATGGCCTTTTCATTGTCTCCTGATCTGGAGAAACTGCTAACAAGGGCACCTTTCAGAAGTGAATTTCTGAAGTTAGCTATCCATCTCAGTACATGCACAGCATACAGCACCCACTGTAAAGTACACTGTTTAAAATTATTACCTCTGTAAAAATAATCTGCGCAGGATTCCATCTGCTTTGCACCAGTTTCCCCATTCCATGTGATTTTATTGCTCCACCTATTGCAATACCTTATAGCCAACCTGGTTATTTTTTAAGAGGTTTTGTAGGGCCGTGACTCGTGCACTTTGTCTTTCACCTTTGAATTTAAAACTGTGGGTTTGGATACCAACTAACCACATGTACATTAATGCACATTGCTACATTTGCTCTGGAAACAGAATGACCAAAATGCCAAGACAGTAAAGGGGATATTGCAGCCAGTCACGTGTATTTGGTTATCAATACATATACAATGTGTGGGGCTTTTTCCCGAAAAAAAAACAAACCCCTTCACTCATTAAGGGACAGAGCAGACCTTCTAGCATGTCTCATTGGTTCCTGACCCATCTACATAGTTTCAGTTTACAAAAGTTTCTTTGTACTACTGTTTCAAAAGTTTCTCTGTGCGACTTTTTACAACTGCCTCGTGGGAAATTAACTGTATTTTTATATTGCTAGGATTATGATATACACGTCCAGGTTACATGCCAGGTGGGGCACAGCTGCAGGTACACGGCTGTTGGGCTGGGTCAGGCTGTGGGGCTGCAGCCCCTCGCCTGCGCACTCAGGGGCACAGGGCATTAACGACAGTGGACAAGGAGGTGTGTTGGCTCTGCGGGCACCCAGCCTTACGCCAGCAAACCTTGGCTTACCCCGGCGGGAGTCCCCGCAGCTCCCCTCCCGCGGCCTTCCCCGTGCCCCGACTGCCCCTGCCCTTCCCCGGCCCAGCGCGCCCGGGCTTACCGCGAGTCTCGGCGGGAGCAGCAGCAGCGCGGCCAGGCTGAGGAGGAGGCGGCGGAGCGGCTCCATGGCTGCACCGCGGGGCCGCACCCCCCGCACGGCGCTGCCTCCGGAGCGGCGCGTCCGGCGCTCCCCGCGGCGGGCGGGGCGGGCTCAGGCACCGCCCGGCCGGGACACGCACGTCACCCGCGGGCGGACGGGCCACGCCGGGGACCGCGCTCAGGGACCGCCGGGGCAGCCGCCGGGTGGAGGCCCGGGAGCGGCCAGAGATGCTCCGCGGCTTCGCGCTGCTGCCGGAGCCTCCCCATTCGCGTGCGCCCCGACCGAGCCACCGCCCGCTCCGGGGCTCGGCTGGCAGCTCCATGGGGAACTGCGGGGTGCCGTGGCAGCTGACTACTGCTGCTTTGTTTTTATTTTAAAAATACCTAAATTCAGGCAGCACCAGTCAGTCGCTTCCCTCCCCCGGCACCACCCTGCCCGGAATAATTGAGTGGGCAGGCGATGGAAGGGGCTGCCCAAGGGAGGTGGTGGAGTCACCATACCTGGAGGTGTTTGAGGCATCTGGATCTGGCACTGAGTGATATTTAATGGTTTTGAGGCTACAGTGGCAGTGCTGGGTGGATGGTTGGACTTGATGATCTTAAAGGTCTCTTCCAAACTTGATGACTGTGATTCTTGTTTTCCTACTGATCTTGTACTTTCAGAACAGATCATGCCAAATGTATTTGGCATAACTCTTGCCTTTGACAAACTCGCTGTTAACCCTGTGCCTTGCAAGTCCTTAAATAAACGAAAAAAAAAGCCCCAACACGCCCCTTTGAACCAAAAAAACAGGTCCAGGCTTCTCTGAACAGATAAAAATAAACACAAAAAGTATTGAGCCAAATGGAAGAGGCTTTAAACAGAAGAGAGTAAATTTAGAGTGCCTGGCAAAGGCCCAGTGTTCAGCCACCTCTTTATATAACAAAGCCACTTTGTCCTTGTACATATTGTTTGCTTTTTAACAGTGATATCACTAATGGAGCTGCAGGGCACATGGAGTTCTGGGCATGCCATATGCACACACCAGCTCCCACAGTGAGTGTGCCTTTGATGGTGCCAGATGTAATAATCACCCAGAATCACAGGACATCCTGACCTGGAAGAGGCCGAGGATCATCGAGTTCAGCCTGCACAGGACACCCCAACAATCCCACCCAGTGCCTGTAAGTCTGAATACATAAAAATATGCTGGAGCTACAAACCAAACTGTGATTCCAGTTCTCTTATGCGTTTCTTTATGGTGGCCTTGACTTTTAAGAATTTGTGCCATGTGAGAATAAGCAAACACCTAAACACAGCGTGTGCTGTGGCAGCAGCACTCTGCTACATAACAGGAGGAATTTATCAGTTGCTGTATAAATGCTGTGGTGTGCCAGATCCAAACTGGAATTATTTCACAAGAGTGTCTTCCATGGCCTCACAGGAGATTAAAAAAAAAATAAATAAAACCGTTATGAGGTAGGAGGAGAGGCGAGTGTTGGTGAGCACCCTCAGCTCCCAGCTGCTCCCCTCAGGAACCACCTCGGCACCTGCTTTACCAGGGCAGATCTGACCGGGGCCCACGCTTTTTTATTTTTAATACTGAGCCCTGTTTTTTCACAGCAGGAAAGCACTAGAGCAAACTAGAAAGAGTACTACTGTTCCTGAAAAGTAGAAAATCTGCCTCACACAGCTGGGGGGGCGACAAGGAGCAACCAACCTCCCTCAGACCCTCAACTTGACCTCACTCCAGCGCCCCGCCCACCGCCCTCACACGGCCCCGCCCACCGCCCTCACACGGCCCCGCCTACCGCCCTCACACGGCCCCGCCTACCGCCCTCACGCGCAACTGCACCCAAATCAGCACGTGCCCCTGGATTCCAATTCTATTGGGCAAGACGAAGAGGGCAGGGCTAACCCCTCTATAAAAGACAGCGCGGCGGATTCTCGGTCTTTCTTTCGGCGTGGCTGATGAGGTGAGCGGCTTGGTCGGAGCGGAGCGGGCGGATGGGTGGAGAGGCCGGGCCGCGGTGATGTCTCTTGACACGTGTTAGACTGCTGACATGCATGAAGCAAAACTACTGCTGAGCGCCCTGGCTGCGCCCACCCTGCGGGGCGGCCGGGATGTACCGCATCAATAACCTATTTTCTCTCGGGTGTTTTGCAGGGCCCGTGCGGCGACCGGCGGCTGGGAGCGGCAGTAAATAATAAAGTTGTGTCACCCAGATCGTGTCCGGCTGGTTCTTCCGCGCGTGTCTGCACTGCCTTTGACCCGGCGGTGCCCGCCTGGCGCCGTCGGCCAAGCAGCGGTGCTACAGCGAAGTGCTTGTTCATAACTGGCGCTGCTCGGCCCTACCCGGGCTGCGCTTTTAAAAGCAAGTGACATTTGTATGCGAGTGTGTGTTCCCCTCGCGGGGATACAGCGGTGGGGTCCGCGGCGGGTTCCAGATCCTGCTGCCTGCCCTTCCTGCAAGGGGAGCCCGTTCCGGGCGGGAGGGCGGTGCCAGAGCCGTTCGCTCAAACCGGCGGCGGTCAGTGCGACTGAACGAGGCGACGAGTTCATTTAGTATTCAGGGTTCAGTTGTAAAAACGACCTTTAAAAAATGAAACGAAAGTCACGGGATTTCTGCCTTGCTGTTGCAGGAGTAGAGCAGCTGATTGAACCGGGTTGGAGGCAGGAGAAATGCATCCAGGGCTGGGCGTCATCCATGCACGTGGTCCAAAAAAAAAACCTGAAAATCAGTATTTTACTGCCATGACCAACCTGCAGCTTTTTAAAGTCTAACCACACAGGATTAGACACAGGAATATGGCAGTGTCTGGGCAGACTGTAAGGGATAATTAAAGCTCCCAGAAGCTCTTAAAGGTGGCAGAAATGAGTATGTCTGCTCTGTTCTGTAACTGCTGTTAATCCTTTCAGTTTTACCAGGTATGTGAATATGTTCTGAAAAGCATAATCCTTATTAATACTGACTGCTGTGGTGAACCTTAGTTTCATGACAGTAAAATTCACTTTAGCTTTTCCTTCTAGAGCTCAGCACTGGTTAACCCTAAAATTACCATGCCACAACCATCATGTACATCTATATAAAAGTCTGCAAAGCACAGGGCACACTCAAATTAGGAAGCTGCCTTTCTAATGAGATTTTTAAAACAAGTTGCACTAGATAGTGGCTAAATGCCATAGAAATAAAATCTACTGAATTGTTCGACATGGGATAAATTTATTTAATAAAACAAAGCAAGCAGATTGTAGTTACCCACAGTTTATGAAGTGCAATATGACTATCTTGTGTAGTAAGTCTAAATCTGTTTACACATTAGTGCATCTAGTCCTTTGACTTTAGTTATTGCACATAGAAATTAACTCATATAAAAGACCTGCGTACAAGACATGCAGACTTCATGAAAGGCAAATAATGCCTACAGAATCAGCAAACCCCAGAATATACACAGCCTGGAATGGTCAAGGAGGAGTTCAGGTAACAAATATAACTACTAATATTTCAATTAAAGGTAACCAAAATAGGTGTTCAAATATAGAATTAATTTTAAATATATTAAATGCTAGTTTTCTTTCAGGCAAGGTGCTGTTTAAAAAACCTTCAATATAATAGTTTCATTTAGAGATGGTAAATCATCAAGTTATACATGGAAATTTTGATTTACATCAAATGTGACAACACAACTTACAAAAAATTTCTTTAAAAATTACTTCAAAACAAAAAATCATGTTATAAAAGGAGAGCCAAAACTCACCTTCTTTGTAAACTAAAACATTTTCTGATATCCATGAACAGTTGGCAACACTGAGTATCAGAAAAATATGTGTTAAGGAGTGGATATGTAGTGTTCAAACCTTGAATTTACTGCATACATTTAGCCTTGATTCATTACAGCTGACAAATAAAAGGCAGTTTCCCCTTCCCCTTTAGTTTTGGCCACTAATTAGCAGAAAGAGTCTTTAATCATGATCAGCTCAAACAACTGCAATGCTTGAAGTCCTATGCCACAAAGTCCAAGAAACCAATGCATGGGGGTCAAAATCTGTCAGCCACAGCTGCTTCCACAAGCACCAGGTGCTGTCGTGTCTGGGGCTGTAACTGAGGATCTGCACCCATGCTTTGGGTGTAAACACAGTGCAATGGAAAAGACTCACAGCAACAAACTCCTGTCAGAAAGAAGTCGGTGTTTCATCACAGCAAGAGGCTCTATGCACAGTTAGGTCACTACTCCTGGAGATGTGCAGTGTTGACACTTGGTGTGTGTGCTCATGTTTCTAGAAACATTCAGAATTAATCAGGAACCAAGGTGATTGTACCTCACTATAAGGCGGCTTGCTATGGTTTTGGTCTCATGGCTTTACCAACTTTTTTTCCTCATTCACTAAAATCTGACAGTCCCACCTTCACTGATAGTTGTGTGTTTTATGGCTAATTGCTTCCCAAAAAAAAGCACAAGTTCTGTATGAAAAAAGTAATGTGTATACAGCACATTGAATCACAATATTACCTATACATCCAATTTACATTCTTTTATCCTGAAAGCATTTCATATTTCGATTGCTTGACACAAGCTATTGACTGCAGAAGTGAAAGAACATAAAACAGTTCATTCTACACCTCCAACTGCCTGAGAAAGAAAAATATTCTTCCAGTTTTATAAATTCATTCCTTATTTAGGATTTTTTCCATTTGGCACGCAGTTCCTTTGCTGCCAAACAACTTTTCAATGCTTTAATGCACATTAACATAGCATGAAAACAAGCTGAACAAAAGGTGCATCAACAAGCTCCTTGATCTGTTACATTTGAGTTCCTCCTCCCTCCCCACAAAGAACAGGTCACCTCAGCCTCCCAGTTAAAATCCTGATGGCAGCCAGTACAAAAATAAATCAACAACATAATGGAATGGAACTTCATGTAGCTGAAGTACACGGGAACAATAACCAGGCAAGTGAGCACACAGGAAGGGGCACAGGCAGTCTGGGAGGGGGAAAAGTGGCACAAGTTAAGGATGAGAACTACAGCACAGTTTATAAAACCATGAGAGTAACTTTTATAATACTGTAAACTGCAAGAGTCTTCACATGTCATGGTTGATCAGAGGCCTCCGTGCTCAGTTCTTCAGGAGGACATGTGGAGGAGCGGGGATCCATGGCTGAGTGCATTAAAGGAATATAGACATCATCCATGTTTGGCATAACAAAGATTTTCTAGGAAAAAGATGCAGTGAAATGAAGTTACATTATATATGTCACTTGAAACCATAGTTTTCCAACTTTAGTTTAAAAAAATGCAACACATTTACAGAGAAAACCTTCTCAAGCTCTGCATTGAGTCAGTGCAGTGCCCATTAACTGAAACAATCTTGCTGTGTTACAGTTGTAAATGAAACCCAGAAATATTAATATCTCTGCATATGTCATTTAATTAAATTGGAACTACAGGAAACATCACCAACTTTTTCTAATTGCTTTCTCAGCTCTTACCCATCCATATACTTTCAAAATGCACTTTTACTAAAATAACTGTTTTTGATTTCTGGTTGACTGTATAGGTCCAGAATTGAGCTAGTCACTATTCCTATCCTACATGTATTTAGAGGGGGATTCTTCTTTTTTACACTATGGTCAATGTGATTTTTAAAAATTACTTTAAAGGAAGTAAAAGAGGAAGTTGTGCCTTAATTTTTTATTTAAATTATCCTAATTTTAGGCAACAGTTTGTCCCCCTATCATCTAAGAACATGTGGGATCATGTTCTTATTTGAGTACTATATATTTTACCATGGTATCTATTTCAAAGAAATGTCATTTTCATCTCTAAAATAGATTTCCACTCAGGTCTACACATGAGTCTTGAGACCATCCCAGCAGTCAGTTTCAGCTGAGTTCTCAACATCTATCCCACTGGCTGGGAGCAGCGAAGGACATGACTAGTTATAAATTAAATAGGGGACATGTGAAAATTAAACACCCCACCCCTTTAATTGACCAAAACTATCATCAATTAAAGGAGAATGTAAAGGAAACACACCTGGAACTCCTGTTCCAATTTCCTTGCTATCCAGTCCGTAACATGAACCAGAGTCACTTCTCTCTCACCGAGTTTTGGCCGTGCCTTTAACTCCAGGTAGGGAGGCCTTCGGAAGCCGTACCTCAGGAGAGAACACAGAGCAGGATTTATTATTTACTTATTTAACAAAATAAGTACTTAAACCTGTAAGAACATTCTCTTATTAACAGTTCCTACCTCATTTGCTACTAATTTGTACCTTGCCCAGAACCCACTTGAGCCAGGCTTTACTTTTTTTCCTAGTTGCAACCCCTCAGGTTACACAACTGAAACATTGCCCAGCTCTGAGCTCCTCTTACCATATTCTGTCAGTGGGTGGAGGTGGAATGTTAATCACTAGTGTTCCTCTGCACTCCTGTACTTCAACTGTTAGCAGCAATGGAGTATTGGAGACCTCTTCAATTTTCTTCTTAATAAACTCAGTTTCTGTTGCTTTCTGAAAGTATTTTGACTTTGTAATTTTATCCACAATTCTCATGATTTTACTTGTTCGATGTCCTCCAACGTAACTTTAGATAGAGAATAGAAAAAGAACATCAAAATAATTTTCTTAACCCAATTTGCTAAGACAGACATGGATTTTCTATTAAATCATTAAAGTTTTTGATATAAAAGTTCTGAACAGATATGTCCTAGGGCCTGCATCCAGCAGCTGTATTCTGTCAGCTACAAGTGTCTGGCAGAAACTCCTTCCCAGATAGCACTGGAAACACAGCATTTTTTAAAACTGCAAATACACTTAGATTATTTATGCCAGCAAGCTGGTATGAGAAATGACAACTTGTCTACTACCATTCAAAAAAAACTGTCAAGACACTGAGGCACCAAGATGTACACAAATCAGCAGCATAAAAAGCCCAACCATTGTGTCTAATTATTTAACTGTGTGTGCTGAACAAAAATGTTCTAATTTTAAGGTACTGCAGCATTTATGAATATAAGGATGCTGAAAAAGAAGAGGAAAACAGTTTTGGCAGTGGGTGGAATGATATTCCAAAAATGGTTAACTATGTCTGCAGAAAGTGAGCTTTTCCTGGCAATTGTGTCAGACAGCATTCCTGGCTTTTGAAACAGATGCTTTAAGGGCTGAATATGTCTTTTCTTACCCCTATCTCATGTTGGAATTACACACTCCAGAAATAGCACATTTGGTATTTTCCACACACTATATCATGTCTAATTGTGGCTCTTGGTGTTACATAGCAGAGATAATCTTTGTAAGGAAATGACATTTTCCTATCCAGGGAAAAAATAAAGTTATTCTTACACAAATTTCTATAGTTTTTCTTTAGCACAACATAAGACAAAAACTGTTCAGCTGATAAAAAAAGGGTAAATAAATTTTGACTTTGGGATTTTACACTAGCTGTAGCTTTACCCAGAGAAAGAAGTTATTCTCCCATCAGATTCTATAGTGGTAGTGATGCAGATTTTTAATAGGTGTAAGAAATTTTTTTGAGTACTTCACATGAAGATTGTTCATTCTCCCTCTTTGTCCTCTTAATAAAGAGTTCTTTATATGATTTATGAATTTCAAGATGTTAAATGCATCAATTGCGGTAATTCAAACAATTCTTCACACAATTTTCAAAAGTGTTCAGGAGTAAAATACTAAGATTCTCTGGAACACTTTGAATAAGTCATAAGTCTTCTGGTATATTCACTGTAAAAATCACTTGGATATGTTCAGACATAGAAAACATTGTGATCATCTCAGACATTCTGGGCTCAGACATTCAGCTTTCTCACTGCATGGCATAATTGCAATCAGATGCAGAAAGCAAAAAATCAGAGCAGCAGCCAAAACAAGGAATGATGTGGCATCACTGATGTTGGGAAATTTTCTCTGAAATCCAGGCACAGCATCAGAGGGCAGTATTGCACAGCCCAGACACATGAAGTCCTCAAGGAAAAAAAAAAAAAACCACAAAACTGAGCAAGAAAAACAGGCTTGAGTAACAGTTGTTTTCTTAAAGAAAAGAAAATGGAACGCTGGAACTAAGGGATAGGCAGGATCAGTGTAGGGGTAATACTGCCTAGAAAGGGTTTCAAGTTTTCACACAAAATCCTGTTCTTGGCTCTGCTACCAGGTAGCACATGCTGGGAAGGACCCCAGAGCTTCTCTGGCCTCCCAGCAATCCAGTAGAGAAGGGACTGGGAGGTGCCCAGGGCAGCTGGGGTTGCTTCATTGCTTGGACACACACTCTGCCATTCTGGGGGACAAAGAGCATCACAGGGCTGGCACCATGTATCAGGCGTGGGGGGAGAGAAGGATTAACAAACAGCTCACCCTTCTGCTCCTGGGGTCACCTGCTTCTCTCCTGCCAGCTCAGGAGCATCATCTTCCTCTGAAGAGCCAGCACTGGAGGATTCCTCATCGCTGTCTGCAAGACAATATGCCCTTGGCCTGAAACTGAAACAATGCAATTTCCAGGTCAAATGTAATATCCTTAAATAGCTATTCATCCTGAACAGCTTTGGCTGACATTACAGGTTCCTGAACTGTCCCCTCCCCTCTTTTATAAATGCTATCTAAAAGAACAAAACCAAAACCACTCTGAAGCCAGTCTGGCAGAACCAGCTTTCAAAACAGAAATCTCTTTTCCCCAGTGGAACATAATCCTTCATGAAAGAGGCTGGCACGGGGGTGGCTATTCTACATATTCAAATCAAATGTGGAGATTATTCTAAATACATTTGGAAGCATCTCTGTTGCTGCTCATGGTTTTCCATGAGTTGAGCAGAATTAGGGTTGGACAAATAACTTTGTTTGAATGTTGTGGGGGAAAAAGTGAAGTAATAAACAAGTGTTTTGGATACAAAATACCACACAGTAGTGTCTAATTCCTAGACTTAAACTGTGGAAGGTTTTACATACACAATCACAAGAAAAATTTCAAATCTTTTAAACGGATTTAAATGAGAGAAGGATACAGTGGATACACTTCAGAATTAACAGATCTCTATTGAATCCAAGAGCTTGAAACAGTTACACAACAGAGGCTTCAAAAGCATATGGCTTTAGCCCTAGGGACTACACCCAGGAATATAATATTCTACTTTATAGCTGTGTCTTCTTTTTGTGTGTATGTGTGTGTATTCTTGGAAATGTATTTGAAGCATTAATAACCTCACACAGGGCATAGACTGAGGCCACTGCCCGTTATTCTGTATGCAGAACAAACTGGTGGTTGCTGCATGAAGTCCTAATGTAAAGGGACAATTCAGGTGAAGCCCAGAGTGCACAAGACTCCTCCCCCACTGGAGCAATAATCCCAGGACCTGTCCACACTGAAGCATTTCCTACCCAGGCTATGGAATCAGAATCGCAAACCTCTTCCTATCCAGAGCATCATTTTGTACCTGCAGAGGAGTGAAGGAGCAAACCAAAGTGAGCCACCTCCCCGAGGACGTGGGGGTGGTGGGTGGTGCCTGTCACTGGCCCAAATAGCAATGCTGGAGCTGTTCCTCACATAAATTCATGTTTTTAGGTCAGATTCAAACTACATGTTGTCCACCACAGTGTGACCTCACTTCTCTTTCCTGTGCACGTTGTAGCGTGCTCAGGGCATTCTCAGGTCTTTCAAAGGTGTCACTTCTTACAAGAAGGTGTTTTATTTCCTAGTTGAAGGGGTCCTCTGAAGTGCCTCACAAGCACCAAGGGCTCAGACCACAGGATTTCCTCGCATTAAACAAAGCAACAATAAATAAGCTTGACTGAGATTTCAGGGGAGCTCTGTATACAATGGACCATTTATATGACACAAACATTGGCAGAAAAAAATCACTTTGGAGCTACTGTATTGTTCCTGTAAAGACTGCACAATATTGTATGAATTGCCATTTGTCAGTTTGTTTTTACATGGTTCAACAAAGCGAAAGGGACTTATGGGTTAAGAAGCTGCAGTAACTTTGGGTTAACCTGCCTGCTTTTGCCTCTTCTTTAGCAGAACTTGTAATGCATTACTTCTATAAAATTGATAATTAAATAGTTTCCTACCCTTTCTGAGAGCAGCATTTTCCTGAGAGGGTGTGCAAGACAGCATTACCAGACTGTGTCTCGGCACACTTCACTTCTATTTCAAACAGCAAGTGCAACAGTGACCCATTTGTCTTGCTTTACACTGACAACAGGCACTGACAGTTAAACCCCAGAGCAGTTTCCCCCCCTCTCCTCTCTCTGGATGAGTAGGTGCCTTTCTCACACCACTTTGTGGTTACTGCATCTCAAGAGATGGTTTGTTCTGAACTCGTAAGGGCCAGAAATGAGCTCAGCAACCACCACGCATCACTTACTGACAACGTGACCGTGGATGCAAACACATGCAGAGTAATTTGATTTGTCACAGCAGTTGTCAACTGGTAATTTAAAAAGCCAGTAGAATTAAAATTAACTAACACATTGGAAGGCATAGATGAGAATCAAGCTCTTCTATACTTTTCAGTCCTTAATTTATTTAATATCCATTTTGTTTAAGGAAAAAAACAACAAACAAGCAATGAAAAAACCCTCATCCAAACTAGAATACATTAGACTGCTCTTTATGTAAAGCTGATACCTGGCCCTGAGCTTTGGAACATCCCAGCCTTGTGCAGGAAGCAATGCAGTTAATGCTGATACCTTCAAGTAATTGGTTGCTTGGCTACAGGCACTTAAATCTGCCTTGCTGGGGGCCTATTGCCAGCAGCAACCTGTTTTTTATATATGAATCAGAGTGTTCACTAATTATTTCTGAGGCTGTTCCTGCACTGAACAGATATGAAAATACACAAAGAAAATCCTGATGGGGTGGGGAAGAAAAGCAAGAATTTGATTAGTATAGACATTTCCTCCTCTATCCCCTGTTTTTTGGGCAGGCAGGATTAAAGGGATTTTGAAAAATTCACACCTACCAGTTATAGTGATGTAAATTCAGAAATATTTATTTCAAGCAGTGACAACGAGAATCTAGGTCGACTTTAAATCCTCTGAATTTCTACTAGTGTATGAGATCATTCAGCCATTAGTTTTTTTCACATTTATTTTCTTGTCCTGACTGCACTGAAATATAGTGCTGCTCTAAGTATTACTTCAAGATATATCAGAATAAATGGTCAGAGCTACAACATGAGTATACAAAGCATCAAGTATCTTAATTGTGAAAGACCATGCTGTTTTGTTCATAGCTAAACAAATGGCCAGATTTAGGGACTATTTTCTTGATTTGTAGGCAGTGGTTTTACATTAAATCAGGGACCACCTACTGTTCAGGGCCTGCAGATTTCTGAAGTACAAAGAGAATATAGCACCAAAAAAAAGGACTCCAGAGCTGGGAATGCATCCATCTAGGGATGGATATTTGATAGGTGCCTCTCACTAGGTTAATACAAATGGACAGGTGGATGATATTCAAACATCTTAAAAATGAGAGGGAAAGCACAAATACAAAGGAGGTAAGTTAATGTATGGTGTCTGCTAATTAGTTCATCTACAAAAGGCATTTCACTTAAGCATAGCAGGCAAACTGAAGATGAAGAAAATAGAGACTAATGCAGGGATGTGATTACTCCCACGATGCACTAAAGCTTTTTAAAGTCTTTACATAACAATTAGAGCCTGTTTTTCTTCCACACTGTTTACTATTCCATGGTTTCCAGCTGCAGCTGTACTATGCAGCAGTAGCCTGTTACACCTATTTCTGCATGTGTGTATCTCCA
The DNA here is from genome assembly GCF_001522545.3 of Parus major. Taxonomy (NCBI): domain Eukaryota; kingdom Metazoa; phylum Chordata; class Aves; order Passeriformes; family Paridae; genus Parus; species Parus major. The sequence continues at coordinate 3,638,336 of NC_031786.1, read as the reverse complement.
GTATTTGAATTTTATCTGGCTAAACCCCAAATCAAGCATAAGATAAAACTAAATTTTAGTCACAGGACATTTTAAAACCCAGCTGAAATATATATCTATATATATGCACATATACACAACAAGATAATTGTACCACAGAAACCTTTTATTAAAATTGTTATCAGTAGTGTAACCAAACAATAAAATTGCAAAGAAAAGCCATGGTCCACACCTACTTGTATGAAACATCCCCAAAACTCCTTTCAATCTACTGCAGAGCCAGAGCTGCAAATACTTGCCATCCCTTACCCTTCTCTGCCGATCTCGCCAACCTTAAATGCTTCCCCAAGTGGCTCTTTACCAAGTTTGGTCAAGTTCATCTTGGTCTCCAGGGTCATTAGAAAAGATCCATTGTAGGACATTTCCAAATCAACCCATAGTCCTAAAATAAACAACAGAAAAGATGTCACTTGAAGAGCAATCACAAAGCAAGCTTTCTGATCACATTAAGCTTGTGGAACAAAGCCAGATATAAATCCAAGCCACACTGAAAGAGAGTGGTGAGTTCAGCTAATGGTCTCAAAAAAAAAATACTGTGATTTACACACACCTAAACTGCTTAAGAGATGTGAAATGAGATAAAGGAAATACAATACCATCAGGGATTCACTTCAAAACTATTTACAGCATTGCTCCAAGCCAAGCAGTAATGGGGACACTCCTCTACATCCTGACGCTGTCCAAGTGAAGCACAACTTGAAATCCCACAGCAATATTGCATCTCTCACACCACAACCTGCTGCCTCTTGTTTTGCCAGTGGTGTATTGAAGATCTGTGACAAGGTTCCCTCAGTTAACTGAGCTAATGACATTCTTGTATGATTCAGTGTAAAGAGGGTCATAACTTAGACAATTCTAGATGTGCAACGTTAGATGAAATCCTATTTTCTGTGCAAACTATTTGCTTTTTGCAATCTCCAAAAGAATTGTTTTGGGAATACCTTAAGATTAGCTTGAGCCTTTTAAGTGACACCCTGCATCAAAGATGTATTTGTCATCCAGAGGTTAGAAAACAGATGCCACTAAACACAGATTATACATCTTCCTTTTCCAGATATTGGAGCTGCACAAAACATTCCCTCAACAGTACCTGGCACATCAGACACTGACCCATTCCACTTTTATTTACTTATTTGAAAGCAATTAATGGTGAATAAAACTGAAACTAGGACAAATGGTAACTACTCTTAGTGTTTTATTGTTCTAGAAAAGTCACACTTTATCAGTTAGAAGTATGAACTACTGTTTTCTTTTCTGTAAAAACATATCCTTATCATAATCCCACCCACTTGTGGTAACAGAAATTCAGGCAGCTCCCAAAGACCTGGTCACTAGCACCCTGTGAGGTTACATGCTGGAAGCAGGATGAAGGCAAGTTGGTGCTTTACTAACCCAAATAACTCTTTTACATCACATTTTTTCCAACACTGTTCTAAAATCCAAACACAAGAATTCAAACACAAGCTTACAAGGATTTTCTTTCTCTTTACAGTATGAAAGTTTCAGTAAGATCATAAAAAATAAGAAAACAGCTTAACAGACTTTTTGGACAATCAATGAGTCAGCAGAATTCAATCATCAATATAATTTTAACAGTAGATCAAATTAAGCAAAGGATGCCATTACTGAGAGGGAAAATTCCTTCTAACCAGAAAATGTTCATACACTTTTTCCAGAGGGTAAAAAGGGAGGGAGGGGGAGTGAAGAATTGGGAAAATTATACAATTTATTCCTTTTTCTGGTTCCCTAGCCTTGACAGAATTACAGTAAAAGCCACAGCATATTGTCACCCAAGAGGACTGTATTAACAGAAACAAGATTTTTTTCTAACATTGTCTGTTAACAAATTTAGTTAATTAGAGAAGGCATATAATAAAAAAAGTATTTTCTTGATAATTAAGCACAAAAGCAAGTATGGATGAAACAAAGCACATCACAATTAGTAACTGCACTTGAAAGCCTCACGAAAGGCTACCTCAAATGACGGCCTCAAACACTTACTAAAAAATCCCCAAAACTTAGAAGTGTTCATTCTGGATATTTCCCTGAAACTACAGGGGCTTTTTCCCCCACATTCCCCAGCAAAGCAGATCATTTACCCATAGGCAAACTTACCAAGAAATACATTTATTCTTATGAAAACAAGCATTTCCAATTTTCATCCCCTTGTTTATGTCCTTTTAAGTATAATAAGAGAACAAGTTATTCCAGTAATTACTCACTGCAAGCTCTTAAAAAACCCTAAGAGTTCACGTGTCATTCGAACGGTATGGAAGAAGTTAAAAGGATTGGAAATCATACCATAAATGTTTGCTTGTCACAGTTTAACTGAACAAGAAACTGAAGGAACTAATTGATCTCATTGCTGTTTCAGCAATTAATTGAAGCCAAGTGTTCAGTGGCTCCTAAATCCCATCTCATGACTTAGAGCTACAGCCCCTGCTTACAACTGAAGTTAGGAGAACAAAGAAAGGAATTCAAAAAATGTTTAAATCAAGGCAAAGGAAAACACACTGACAAGAACCCTGTAAGGAAAGCCTGATTAAAAAGGAACTATGAAACCACAAGCATCACACATGTAAAGATTTTAAAAAGTTTTCCTTGTTTCAGTAACTCCAAATAAAGATGCTATCAATGGTGCAACCACTTAATTGAGAACACTGGAGGACTTCCTAAGTACTGTGGAAAACCTGCTGTCCCACACAGGAAGCACAAGACAAGAAGCAGCAATATGCTTTAGTTCCCCAAATACTGACTGCACTGCAGCTTATTCTGTCTATTCAACTCTTATTTCTCTTAAAAAGACAGATTTTGTTCCTCACGACAACCAAACAGTTTGTCTTTTCAAACATGCTTTGTTTATAAAGCTCAGTGGAAAATATTCTTTGGAAAAGTTGAGAGCAAAGTACCCAGTGTTTTATAGATAAGGCTTTGCAAAGAGTTGCAAGTCTCAAGTAGATAAGGGCAAACAATAGAGTTTGGATACAACAGGCAGCATTAACTAATGTATGCCGCCCAAGAGGATTTTAATATTTCCCCAAAGTCTGCTTTGTTCAGTTTTATGAGGGAAAGGTTAGCACTTACTATCCTCATGCTTTTAGTCAGTGATTTGAGTGGCACAAAGTTTTTTGTATTAAAGTTTATTAATTGCTTCCTAAAGTTCATGCATCTGGCATTCTTGCAAAGCTCAGGTGACACCACACCAGGTCTTCCAAGGAAATATTTCCCTTTAGGCCAATTAGAAATTTCTCCACATTGAGTGGAGAAACTCTGATGCAATTTAAAACTGTTCTGAGTATATCTTAGATGACTCCTTGCTCTCTTCAACATGCAGAACAAATGCTTTTGAAGCTAAAAAGCATTATATGAAGTTTTTCTTTTTTGCAAGACTATTTAAGTGACATGAATATCCTCAAATATGCGACCATATACAAGCCAGAAGGAATAAAAAACAAACAGTTCTAATTCATAAAGCAGCAGTATGAAAGTCATCCAGCTTTAAAAAAAGCTGTATTTAATATTAAGGACATAAAATTATGTGGTATTTTGAAGCTTATTTTCAAAACAACACTGTATTCTTCTTTTCCAAGTTATTACAATTATACTTTCTGAATCCCTGTTTTCAGAGCAGGGCAGCTTCTTTTGCACAGCCAAACCTGTTTCCTCCTGTGGTACAGAATCAGATCTGTCTCAAGGAGATATGCATTGCCCTCTGCAGTCCATGACAGCATCAGGTAAGTGTCTCCATCTCTGTTGCATGCAAATTTTAGTATGGAAAGGCATGATCACAATTCCATATATACATTTTTACATTTACATCTAGCCTCAGCTAAAGACCCCTGAGTATCTCAGAATAAGCTCTTATTACATTTACCTAAAACATGAAAAAAATAAACAGATCAACATTCTGTTCTCCCCAGATACAAAGGCAATACCAACAAGTTTTTTGTATTTTACCTCTGTGATCAACAGAAGGTTTGAAGGCTTGAAGGATCTTGGGCACTGCTATCCCCATGTCAAGCTCAGTGAGAGTCAGCTCATTCATGAAGTAGGGCAGCTAAAAAGACAGAATATAAAAGATCAAATGAATGTTATGGAACTAAACATCAGTTTCCTGAGAGAAGAAAGCTCATTAAACTTAAGGGATGCACTGAGCTGAAGTGTCACTAGTGAAAGAACACTAATATAATTACACAAATTTCTTACTATTCTAGAATTTCACAGTTGCCAGTTTCAAAACTTTTTAGGGAGAGATTGGGCATCTGAACTTGTTTTTTAAATTATGCTGAAGTTTATATGCTGACTCTAAACCATAAGCATGCTTTTTAGTCAAAGTTTGTAAAAAGCGGAAGAATGAAGTGTAAATCCTATTTCACTGCAAATAAAAATCAAAGACTTCTTTGGTTTTTTACTTCAGTTGTATATTTTATCATTGATGTTTTATCAATGTCTCAGCTTCTTTTATCTTTGGCAAATTCTTCCATAGAACATTACCCTTTAAATCTGTACCATAGTTTTAGTAAAACAGAGGCACAGAATCATGATTTGGGTATCTATTCACTTTTATATTTCTAATTGACAGAAAACATTATCTCCTGTGAACAGACACTGCTTTAACACACCAAAAATACATCCAGTCTCCATTCCTAGTTTTTACACTTAAAAAGTTACCAGTGAGATGTCTGGGAGCCCTGCTGTCACAATTGTGGAAACAGACAGGGCAGAATTAGGCTGCTGGTTATTTCCCAAAGTAAAGGCAGCACTATCTCACAGCTGGTGCTGGCAGCTAAATTTTCGAGCTTTTGTCAGCAAGACAACAACTTCCTTTGCCTTTAGGAACAGGCAAACTCCTCCCCAAACATCAGGAGTTGAAGGCTTGTGATGAACTGCTGCTGTTCAGAAGGGTTACAGAAGGCAAGGGGAAGACTGAGAAGTCACTCAAAAGCATCACTGCCCCCTTCATCAGATGGGGCAGCTGATGGGAGCTGTGTCCTGTCACCCCACAGAGCTTTTTCTGTAACTATTGCTCCCACTGACCTCCTGCTTATAAAGTAGTTTATGTCTGAAGTTAACAGGAACACATTACAGTTGTGGTTCCTTGATGTCCTCCACCTTAAAAGCAATCTACTATTTCCCAAAGCAGATTTCCTCATTTATATGCATTTTTATTCATCCCTAATATAAATGCAATAATACTTTAATTTTTACATAAAAATTTGACAGATACAAATAGCTAATCCAGCTGTAGTTCATTTTAAACAGAAGCAGCATAGTTAACGTGCTGAGATCCATCAGAAACTGAACTGCCATTCTGCAGAACATTTACTGTCTTTTACATGTAAGTGTGATGTAAGTCTTTCTTGTACTATTTTAAAACTCAAAGACTATGTGTTTCACTTCCTTCACAAGGAGTGTATAATGCAAGTCTCCAGATCAGGTACCTTTATTTTGCTAAGTTTCATTTGGATCTTCTTTGACACTAGATCAGACCAATACTTCTCTCCTAAAAAATCCCAAAATACTCTTCCAACCAGAGCATTCACCCAGGCCTCCTGCTCTTCTTCTTCAGCTTCTACATTGGCATCTGGCAACTGAAAACATAAAGCAGGTTATTCAGCTTTATAAATTCTATAAAGTAAGGACAGAAAAGGCCTGATTTATATGGGAAGTTCAGTGTTAAGGGCCCAGGTCAGCTCAGAACACCAAATGCTCAGCACAGGGAGCAGCTTTACAAACACATCAGCTGGGCTGCCACAAGCCTGTCATCATCCTGACATGCAGCAGAGGGAATGAGACCACACAGAGATAGGTTGACCTCTGGCAATGAAATGAGAAAGTTGTATGTAATTTAACCTCTGGCAGAAAAAGCAGATAAACCCAGAGTGGGTAGACTTACAAATGTGTTTGCAGTAAGAGATTCTCTTGCCAGTCAGATCTGGAAGAAATCTACTCTTCCTTTGTTTTATCAAAAAATTGGAAAGCAAGACCCAACCTTACATCCTTAAACCCAGTTCACAAACAACACAAAGAGATGATAAATACACTACAGGGAATCACTCTCCTTCTTCCAGTGTTTGCATATAGGATTCAGGAAACTCTATTGTTCCTTCTGCTGCATTAAAGGTTTTGTTTACAGTCCAAGAGAATGTCTTGATTTTCTTGAGAACCATCTCAAAACACCTGGAAGTATTAGACATTCAGATGCTGCATCACTGACTACACACACAAAAGCCAAGGCAGCTGAAATAATTTTGGGTGTGTACACACACTACCACAACAAAACAGGAAGTTTCCATGAAGGAAACACAACATATTAAGTGCCTGCAATGACAGAAGAATTCACCACTCTACATTATTCCAGCCAGAACTCCTGAAGCTAGCAGAAAAGCAGTGCTTTCTAAGACAGGCAGGTAGATGCTGCAGTTCTGAACATCATCTCTTGGCAGCTACTGCTTGCAAGGGCTGCAGCCTGGCTCTGCCAGGATGGCTGAGTGAGGAGCCTCTGCTGTGACGTAGGTTCCCTGCCAGCACTGCTCATCTATTTTTAGAATAACTTCTGACACGTGCCAGATTCAGCAACAAATCCATCACAGCTTCAGGAGTGGTTGGGGGATAGAATATGTTTTCCTGGGGGAACACAAGATGTGTTTATTTATATATTACACCACGGCCTCCTATTCCCTTTTGTATGAAAGTCTGGAAACAAAGATGCATTACAGATTTACAGCTTTTTAACAAACAGTGGTCATGCTTAACATTAAAGATGTGTTTATTATGTGTGTTGTACTTAGTATTAAGGTTCTGTTTATTAAGAGTGACTCAAATGCAGTCCAGGAGGCCAAAGGATTAGTATGAGCTACAGATGCTGTTCACTGTTCCTTTGGAGCACAAGCATTACCTTTTTCACAGCTGTAGGGCTGCTCTCTGCACTGATGACTGGACTACCTGAAGGGCTTTTCTTTTTTTGTGGAACACACTTTGCCATATAAATATTGTAGTCCAGAAGCATTTTCTGCCTCACGTTGCCAGCCAGGTCCTTGTGCTTTGGCTGGGATGTGATTTCTTCTGCATTTCCCTTGCTGCTGCTCCGGCTGTGCGTGAGAACTCCAGACTGACTATCAGTTCTACCATGTGCTGGCAGCACCCCTAAATTCAAAAGGAATAATATCTGTTCAACAGAGAACAAATCTGACAGCCAAATACCACAGTGTATCATTGAACTTTAAAGGAACAAATTTATTCCACAGATATTTCTCCTGAAAGAAGACTAGTGCAATGCTTTCTTATTTTAAAGGCTAAAAGTAAATTCTACTGCTGTGTGTTTAGGTGGTCCTCAACCCAAATTAGCCAGTATTTGCTATGATTCAGTACTCAGCAGGGTGTGGGACTGGAGGAGTCAGCTGATCAATAGCATATATAAATATGGACACTCACATATGTATAACACGTGGCAGAATTCCCAACAGCCCTGCTGGAGAATGCCTAAAATAAAAGTCAGGTGATTGAAATGCACCTATGACTAAAGTTGTTTTTTTTTTCCTAATCTAATTATAGGCTATTACAATTAGAAGGACTGTCAAAAGCATGTAACTATTAAAATTTTAATTAGCTATTAATTTTGCATTTCAAGAAGTTATGTGCCAGAAACAATAATGTTAACTAATTTTTAAAATTCCCTTCTCAGAGAATAAAGACAGAAAAGCATGAGTCATTCAGGTTTAAAACTGTATCAGAGGATGGGTTTAAACTGATATTCCAAACAATTGATCAATACCATAGACTAATGTTTGCTGGTTCAGATATATATATATTCATATATATATATTATATGAATATATTATATATTATAATATATATTATTAGTGCAGGACTTTTATTTAAACAGAGAAATGTGTTGTTTTGAGATGAGAAAGCTCTATCCTTTACAGAAGACTAGAGTGGTAGGAACAATGAAGGAGGAAAAAGGGGTAATAAGAGAACTGTGTCTAATACTGCAAATGTTGACATCAGTTCCAACATACAGAAAGAGACTGAATAACTCATCCTTCCAAATATGAAAGGAGTTATTACAGTCACTGAAAAACAGTGTATTCAAATAAAATAGTCTAAAAATAGTAATAATATTTGAAAGCATACAGCCAAGAGGGGAAAATAGTGGGAGTAAGGTGGCAATGAGAGGACCAGGTATGAAGAGTATCTTTGGTACTATTATTTTTTGCTTGTAAAGATCACTGTGGCACCACCAAAACATAACTGGTTTGTTTCATTTAAAAGGCTTCTACAAGAATACAAAATCTGGTACCTGGCTTGCTCCCACACAAACTAGGTGGCTTCTTCGCTTCAGACTTGAGCTTTGATGCAAGAAGGAACCTTCTGAACCACTCCTCCTTCTCCCTACCCGTCCTTCCAAAGAGATAAAGCACTTGATCCTTTTGGCAAGTGTACTTTGCTCCATCTTGAAGTTTCTTGGATTCCTCATTGTTTGAGTCCCCTCTTTCACCAGGTAACTTTTCCTCTGCAGTCTCCTTTTCAGTCTGGGCCTTGGCCATGAAGTCATCCTGTTTGGCGAGTTCAATGCAAATAGGGTATTTCTTATTCCAAATTCGCTTCCGTGCCAGGCTCTTGGGAACCAGGGAAATCTGAAGGATATATGAAAGTGTTAAATTAATTTATTTTTCACTTAAAGTATGTTTCTATACTCAAGTAAAGAATACAGGAATGCAAGAGATGAAGATCCCACACTAGATCTGCCAGTTTAACTGACTTAAAACTGCTGGTGGATGTCCAACCCACTGCTATCACTAAGTCTTTGGTGAGCCAAGCCTTGGAATTAAAACAAAGGCCATTTAAGCAGATTATACAATGTGGATTAGAAACTCTTGTTTTCATTTGGATTATCTTATTCTCATGGATTTGCAGAAAAAATAGAAAAACCAAGAACTTTATTTCTGGGACCATGGGGAGATAAATAGATAACAAGATAAAATAATCAGAGTCCAAACTGAGTTTTGAACACAACTTTTCATGCCCACTTTATGAAATTGAGTGTTTGAATTTGGTGACAGCCAAATCAAATATGTAAGAGTCAAGTCATAAGACTGATTTGCAGATAATTATATTCCAAATTCAGTATGTTTATATCAAATTAAGACAATGCAAGTGATTAGAAGAGTGGCTTAAAAAAAAAAAAAAAAAAGAGTTAAAAATTCTTATGTGGGGTCTAAACTCAGCAGTGTTATCCAAAAACTGTGGGAAAATATCTTGTTTTTTATAGTCAAGGCATTTGGCACTTCTGTAATCAGTTGGGGCTGGGTGGGCAGAAGTACTGGAAATTAGTTCTAAGATACCATGGGGAACCACCATCAGTCAAGTGCTCCCACAGTACATGACAGCTTTGCTTGTCTTCATGATGGGAAAAGAAATCTGCAAAAGGCAGGAATCTAAGCTTTTGCTTTATCTTTTTCAGTGTCTTCCTTTAATTGAAGGCAGAGCTGACAGGACACTCCTTTCCCATATAGACTCAGAGAAAAGGAGGGAGGTTTTCCTCACTGTCCCTTTGGTCCCTCTCTCCCTCTCACTTCCAGTCAAGTGAGGCATGGTTTCTGTACTTCTGTATTGCCAAGGCCCTCAACTGATGCAGCACATTAAAAAAATCCATTCCCTTAATAATTAGGTATTGATGTATTATTTAAAACAATGCTAATGGAATAAACTTCATGTGGCAACTCTTGACATATTTGAGGGCGTCAAACGACATCCAGGAAAACTGTCCTAGCATTATTGTTGATGCATTCTTCCAACTGCAAAAATCCCCATGTCCTTCCCTAGACTGGGGGTACCTAGAGCATGTCACCAGACACCTCCCACTCTCCTCTTCCACATTCACATATGATGTACATTCCCTCTTTGAGTGAAATGCACATATTGTCTCAGCTGCTTTGGGGTAGAGACAATCACCAAAGATGAGGCATTTTCAGAACTGCCCCACAGTCATCTCACGCATTGGAAACATGTCTCAGAGCTCCCACGAGTTAACTCTGCTCTCAACTGCCAGAGGAAAATCCTGCCTTTCCCTTATTGTGTAAATATATACTTTCTTCCAAATCCTGCTCGATCTTCCTTCCCAGCACACTTTTGCAAGTTAGTCACAACAGTTTTGTTTAAACAATGACAGAACATGAAAATAGAGGAGTGAAAAAAAATTTCAGAGTTAAAAAGAATTTGCAAAGTATTCTTTGCTAAAATCAGATAAAAGTAAGACACTCACCTTGCTGTCTGTTAGTTCATAAATTTTTTGACTGACATATGTGACTTCAGGCTTTGGCTCATTGTACACAGCTCTTCTAGAAATATTTTTATTGGGTTTTGAAAGTCGCAGGGTGCTGCCTTCAAGTCGCACATAAACTGAGTGAGTCAATGTGGCATGGTATGTTTCTGGATCATAATTATAAATTTCATTCATCCATCCCTAGAGAAGAAGACACTGTTAATAAGCTTTTAAACTGCTGGAAAACTAAGTGCAGCATGTACCTAAAAACTTTAAATCATTATGCAAGTTTTGCCAAAGTTATTGCACTTAGTGCACAAACAGAACAAGGCAATAAATACCCTAAACGAGGCAGTACCAAACCAACAGAGCATGAGATGAGGATGAGATCTCAAGCACACAGTGCTTTTTTCTGACTCAGTCACTTTGTATAAGTAGCACAGAGTGCTCTCACCTCATCCCCAGGGGCCACGGTGGGATCTGCAGATGCAGGATGCCGGGAACAGCCACAGGGCAGGAGGGTTGAGCAGCACAGCAGCTCCTCTGCTCCCAGCAAGGGACACTAATCACCCAGAGCACAGGCAGAGCAAACAGCCTGTCTGCTCACAGACAGCGCTGACATTGTAATCACCACAATTAAGGACCCAGTGGAAGACCACAATGGAGTTTGCTTTCACGCACCATCACCGTTTGAGATCATTTAACATGTTGTGTAACTGCCCAGCTACAGCACAGGAGTCATATATGTGGATTAAATTCAATTAATTTCTGTGCTGTAAAAGAAACACAAAACAAACCAGCCAGTCTTGCTGTAACAAGCCTTTAAGTGCTGACTGACCATGGGGTGATGCTGCTCCTTTTCTCCAAAACCTGATTACAGAAATAGAGATGATAAATGGGCTGGAAGAGATGTAGAATACTCATTCAAGGGGAATTTTCCTTCTCTTAACCTGCCATACAACATTCTTTGATCATTTTTTTTATCTGCATATCAGAATCTTAAATTCAGCATACTTAATATTCATCAATGTCAACCAAAAGTGAAGGGAAGCAGAAAGTCAAACAGCATCTTTACAAACACATAGGTGATTACAGTGGGGGGAAGTGGGGAGAGCTGAATGAGCACCCCAGTATTTCTCAAAACAAAAAGTTGTAACTACCTTATGCAAAACGTGCCAAAAATTACCGCAGGATTTCAACTTATTAAAGAAGTTTCCACCCACACAGAGAAATGTAAAATTTACTTTTATGCTCATTTTCTTCTGTTTCAGTGCCATATATTTCACACAGTAGACAGCATACACATTCTTAGGTGCCATAGTAACAGTGGTATCTGTTTTGCTTACTCCAACATCTAGCTCCTTTTTCACTACAAACCCTGAAAAAACTGGATACATTAGCATTTCTTTTATGTTCAGGAAAGATTAAGTCATTCATCTTTGCTCAGCTCCAAAGCAGATTATGTCTTTTATTAATAGAAATGCCTATACGAGGACATACTCTTTGAAGAAGCTTTATGGTTGTTTTTTTTTCTTACAGTGGGTTATACATGGCTCCCATATAGGAAAAACAATGCACAAGGAAGAGCTTTCTATAAGCCATCAAACTCTTCACAGTAGGGCTGACATAGGTTTGAGGCACATCACATCTCCTTCCTAGAAATTATTTAGCCAAGACATCTTTGAGCAGACAGCAATTAATTTTCAGCCAGGAACTCCAGCTGGACTTACGGAAGCACAACAACATCACGTGAGTTGCCCAAAGCCACCGTGTGCGGGAACTGGAATATCCATATGGCACACAGATCTCTGGAGCAACTCCCACCTGCCCCTGATCAGATCTCCAAGCTATTTCCAGCTCAGACGAAGTCTGGAGCCTGCAGCCAGGCAAACATACAGATGGGAATTTGCTGCCTCAGAAGTTTCCTGCCTTCTCCTGGAAGGCCGTTCAGCCAACACCGCACCAGCTGGCACAGAGAGAAAGGGCTGCTTGGAGAGTGGGTCATTATAGGAAGCTTAGTCACATGAGTCCTTTCTCTAAGTCTAATAAGCTTTCTATTTTCAGTAGAAAGGTTGGAAAATTATGGGTACATGTGGTACCCAGGAAAGAAGGTCAGACTGCACCTGACATTCCTTTAACCGCCTGCTTGAGATGGAAATGTGATGAAAACAAGGAGTGATTTACTCATCAAAAACTTGACTTCCCTGTGCCAAAGTAAGAAGTAAAAATACCTCCTACTTCTCTGATCCCTACCATGTGCCCAGGCTTTCCAGTTCAAACAAATGGATTAGCTGTACAGTCTGCCAAACACACAATTCTCATACCCTGTAGTGCCTCCCCTGCTCACCCATAACCCAAGAGAACTGCAAACACAGCACAATCACCAGGTTATCAGCAGCTGAAAAACCAAGTTTAGGTTTAAGCATTTGGGGTTTTATTTTCAGGCAACAGTCGGGATGAAAGAGACAGCACATTACTTCAAACCCTCCTTGTACATAAAATTTTAGTTTTCTAATTTCTAAGGATGAAGTTTCTTCTTTGCACTTGATTTTCAAGTTATTTTGTTACAGAGACACACTGCATGGCAGACAGTAAAATGTTAATGCTCCACTAAATGATGATTCTTCACCCTATTAATAAATCTGAAAATGTGTGGCAGCTGCAGGAACTTTATCTAAGTGTTAAAGGAGGTAAAAACACCACCTGCCTTCTCACTTCAGTGATCTTCAGTTCTGTAAATTGTTTCGCCTAGCTTAAAAAACACTGAGAAGGTTATCCAAGAAACCCCTAAAGTAATTCAAAAGTTCCTGCGCTTTAAGAACAATTTCAGCAGAAATACCTCTGCCTCTCTTTTTCCAAAACCAAATTGGAACAAAAGAGTCACAGCCCACAGAAACTGTTTTGCAATGCACCCAAACAGAGAAGTTGTGTTACCATAATGTGCTAGCAACAGATAAATTTTCCCAAACTACTGAAGCAACAATGGATTTCCTTGTGTAGGAGAGGAGTGACTGTAGCATAGGTCTTCTCTGTTCTAGCAAAGTTGTTAAAATAAGAAATTTAGTAATTCTGGGAGGACAATGACCATAGTCATATGCCACTGAGCAGCTGCTGGCCATTTACACTGATCCTGTGATCTCCATTTATAAAGGTCAGCAGTTGCTTCACACTCCCAGCTGAAAGCAGGAGAACATGCCTGGCCATCAGGCTGGGAAGCACCCTGCACACGGAGCTGCTCCACAGCTTTCCTAGCTCAGATCACAGCTACAATCCACAGCTGCTGCCACTGCTCTGGCTCTCAGGAACTCAGCTCTATGGGACACGGCCACTTAGAAAAACAATTTCAAAAGCACACCCCCCACCCCTCCCACAATTTGATTTTCTTCTTTCCTGACTGTGGGCTCCAAATGTTTTATTCAAACTGCAGTTCAACAGAATAATTCATGTAAGAACTGCACAGTCAGGCCTTGTAGGTACCTTGTAGGTACCAACTCTTTAGTGTTACTTATTTAAGGTCTCAGGTGTGTTACACCATCACCTGAGAGGGGAGGATGAGGAGAGCTGCAAAAGATCCTTATGAAGGACCCAGAAGGCTGGGTGTACAGACCAGGTCTGGGTAAAAATAAATTGAAATCATTACTTATGATACTCTCAAATACATAAATAAAAGAATCAGCAAACCTGTTCAACTATTTCAGCAATTGCTGAGGGGAATTTTGCTCTAGTTTTTGAAACCTGGGAAATGTGAACTTCTCAAACAATGTTTACATGGGGGAGAATGCACACATACTTGTACAAAAATAGCTTGACAGCAGTTTGGCAGAATCCCAACTCCTCGAGCCCCATATGAAGGGATTTTACTCAGAGCATTTATCATAGTTGCACAACAGCAGTCCAGGCCAGAATACCAGACCAACCAGTTCTGAAGGGAACATCTTTATGCAAGAGCCTGAAGTTTGATTTTCCTATATTCCCCTGAGTTTTGTTACAGATTAAGTCCTTAGCTGCCTTTTCAGAGGATCTAAGCTGTCCAGCACTCAATTTGACAGATACAAATAGAAAATTGTTGTATGAAGTGGGAATAATAACTTTCAATCTGCTAAATCATATTACATTATGTTCCACTACAATATGGGCACTGAGCTGGTTTTTAAAATCCTGAAGCATTTACATATTAAAGACAATTACTTTTTGTGTTATGAGCACATGAAATACTCATCAGGTCATAAAAACTATTAATCTACATTTATACAGACTTCTCCACGCTGTTCATTTCTTGCCTACAGCCATTGTCATAAGATGTAACTCCTCAATAAAAGCATTAAAATATCATTTAAAGGTTCCTGACTAAAAGCTGACACCTCAGAGAGCCTAACACCAGCCAATAATGAACATCAGGATCTTTAACGGCTGTGAAGAATCAAGGGTCTTGGCTCCAAATAACAAGGACTTAACTGAAAGTTTGTAACAATTTGTACATGGGAGCTGCAGGTAATTCAACTGGGCAGGAGTGTTAAGTCTGAATTCACTACAGCAAATAATAACCACAACTTTAATCACAGAATAAAGGAACACCAAGGTAGAATAAGGGGTACACATGCAACTGCCACCTTTATGCAATAAAAGCAGAGTTTTATATTTTGATTCTCTATCTTTTCAGTTACCTAAAGAAACATGAAATTAGCCATCAATACATTATAGATTCTATAGTATATATCCATGTGAATTTAAATTAATGAAACCTTTGTGCTGTTACAATTGGAGATGCACCTTCAAAAAGCTCAATTTAATATTTACACAAATACAAAAAAATGCCTCCACAAATACTCTGATAATCATGTGATAGCCAGCAAAGGTTACACCATCAGCACTCAGAAATGCTTCTGCTGCACATCAGAAACCAGTAGATGTTTTATTGCTCAGAATTCTGCAATTGGGAAAATAAGCACTAAAGGAACATAGGGGTTGGATGGATCACAGCTGATAGACAGCAAAGTGACACACAAGAAGTGACAATTTGAAATATCTCAACAACAAGTGGAGGGCAGAAAGCAAGAAGGACAAACTTTTATTTAAAACCCATCTCTCAGACACATTTTGCTGAATTATAATTTCTCCTCCCATTTCAATTAGCTCATGCTTGAGGACAACCCATATGCTCTCCAACTCTCTATGCTCTGCTTGAACACAATGCTTTTGTCTCTGCTTATGAACAGACCAGACTAACTAACTCCTGCCTAGGTAGCAAAACATCCCAGAAACAAAATACATCTCCCAAGATGCAGCTTCAAGCACAAATGTTATTTTACACACTAAGCTTTGACACTACTTGCTCTCAGTAGTTCAGCTGGATCATTTCAAATCTATCAGCAAAGCCATTTGCCCTTTTATGTTTGAAGAAATTCCATTTTCTACTAATCCCTAAAGACACTGAAGTCTTACACATTCTTGGATACTAAACCATTTGCCCCTGCCAAAGTGAGATGACCCTAAAAAACTATTTATAAATGGGGACATTTCAGCTCATTTACAGCCTCAGGATAAATCTAGTTTACTCCTTCTACCCAAAATAATGCACACAGACACGTGCACACAAAATGCCATGACCTCACCTTCAGTATTCCAGGTTCTTCAATGTCTAGAGCTCCTGTATTCCATCGCCTTTTCATGTTTTTATGCAATTTGAGATACTCATGAGTACGTGGAATAACAAGCCAAATCACACAGACAGCTACCATAAATCCAAGGGCCATTCCAAGTAAAAGTCCACTTAAATAGCCAGGGAGAGGGATAATAAGGTAAGAATAGACTAAAAGTATTAATAAGTATAAAGTTTTCACTGGTATTTTAGGCTGTTGCACATCCAGATTATTTTCATCTTCACTACTGAGCATAGTAACAGTTTCCTCAGTTATCTCCGGATCGACCACAGTTTCAGCAGGTTTATCAGTTTTGCTTTCCTCCTCTAGCAAGAAAAAGTCTTCAGAATACAGTTCACAAAACTCCTCATCCTCCCTGCTCACTAGTGCAGACAACGAACATTTTTCAAGTACGAGTGAAGGTTTTGACCCCACATCCTTTGTGCTTGCAGACTGAGAGCTTTTGGTCTCCATCTCTTTTGCATGATCTTCTTCCCCTCTTGACTGATTGCTCTTAGTCACGTTAAAGTCACCCCCAGAGAAGTCCCCTTCCAAATCACACTCCTCTTCCTTAATGCTGTAGTTGTTATTGCTTTCCAAATGGCCATTCAAACTGGAAAGGTTTGAGAGTTCTGAAGCACTTGAAGATAAGGCTTTGGGCCTGTGGCTACTACTTTCATCACCCATTATTTTACTGAGCAGCTGAAGAGGCTCATAGATGACCTCAGAAAGGCGTCTTTTCGTATCTTCAATTTTAGCCTCCATTTCAGGTACTTTAAAAAAGGAACGAGTATCGGACGGGGATGTTAATGGAGAGGAGGGGGCAGTTTTAGAATCACCACCTGTAGCTCGAGGTTGAGTGAACTGTTTGAACAGATGCAAGTTCAGTTTTGAGTCAGGTGGCCTGTAAGACACAGCTTCAGACTCCTGTTTAGAAGTGTCCGTAGACAGAGATTTCACCAAGGTTTTCATTAACTGCCTATGTCGCATCGGTGGGGTGGGTTCTTTTGGTTCCACTTCTGTTGAAAAGGACTTGACTAACCCCCTAAAAGGCTTTGAACTAGAAATTGTGGATGATCCACTAGAGCAGGCAACTGATCTGGCAGGGGATGAGGATGGGGAAGACAGACTCGATTTCTGTTCCACAGGTGGTGGTGCTGCACCTGATGTGCCAAATGTGTGACATGAGTGTGACGATGGAGACAGGACTGGTGGCACTGCACTGAGTATTTGGGATGGGGAAGGAGAGTCCAACAGCTTTACAGTTTCTGCAGTTGGCAGAACTGCAGGCGATGAGGACAGCGGTGATGCAGAGTTGGCCATGTTAAGCGAGGTAGCTGGACCAAAAAGGTCATGGCCAGTATGCTCAAAGCAGAGGTCTTCCTTGGCTTCAAGTGCTGTTACAATGCTTTGGTCATCTAGATCCTCATCAACAAACTCTTTAAACTCCTCTTCCTCCTCTTCTTCCTCCTTCCCAAATGCAGAGAAATGAATAGTGATGGTTTCTCGGGAGACAGATCGCTGGACCTGCACTTTTGGTGTTGACTGCTTTGAGGACATTTCACCAGTTTTCTCTGCATGGCTACTGTTCCGACTTGTCATTGCAGGTTCCAGAGATGTGTCAGAGTCTGGGAAGAAAACATAACACCACATTAAATGCATTTTCCCCCCTTCAAATATCCTTATTTTCAAGCATTAAGCCAAACACATTTTTAAGTAAAAAAAATCCCAAACCAACTCACACCAACAAAAAAACAAGAAGCAGGAGATGCCTATGGTTCAAAATTACAGATCTAGGTTACTGTGCACTATTTAACATATTTCCACATACCCCAAAATGGCAACATTGAAACACACCAGGCTGTTAAAATTACCTCCAAGTGCCCTAAAATTACCATATATCTCTGAAGCATCACCTTTCTATTCTCCTGGCCAGATGTACCTCTGACTTCCAGAGCCCCATCCCACCTCAGCACACTGAAATTTTTCATTCCTAACTCTCATTCCCTTCTACATGCAACACTTAATGCTTTATATCTTATAAATAAAGAAAATTTGAAACTCAAAGCAAGGTCAGATTATGTAGAGGTCATTGTGTGAGGAGCACATTATTTAAGCATTTTATTGACTCATGAAAGTGAATTTAGCATATATTTACATGGAGAGGAAATAGCATGCATTTAAACTAAGCCACTGGTGACCA
The DNA here is from genome assembly GCF_001522545.3 of Parus major. Lineage (NCBI taxonomy): Eukaryota > Metazoa > Chordata > Aves > Passeriformes > Paridae > Parus > Parus major. The sequence continues at coordinate 3,620,188 of NC_031786.1, read as the reverse complement.
TGCACAGAGATGGACCAGGAATTACAGGATTAGCTCTGCCTCTCCAGCTGGGAGGCAGCACTTTATCCCCACTGCCAAGACAGAGAGTTTACCACTTCTGTAACTGAATTGTTTTTCAGAAGCTGTTAAAATTCTGTAATCAAACTGTCAAGCTGAATTAATGCAAGGCCTTTGCTGACATTTAAAGAGCAGCTCAGAAGAATGATTATGTGGTGGTGAAGAAATTGCACTTCACAAACAGTTGTGATATCAGATTGTATTATCCAGCAAGCCAGTGCCACCTGTTTGGCATCATCATCGTACAAAAGGCTGTAGCCCTTTCTACTTCCTAGCAGAGCTGTTCATGTAAACATTTTTTAACCTGTCACTAAACTAAACTGGGTTAAACATTTTAAACCAGCAGATCTTTGCTATGCAGCTTATTCAGAGTGAGTATCTGTCCATAACTTCCTATGCACTATAGCTGTCCATTTTATGGCTCCTAAATTGTTGACAGTTCCTTGCCTCTTCCAGCATTTGTGAACTTCCCAAACAGGCTGCATGGAAGGGGCTGGATATTAACCTGCTTCATGCAAAGGCTTCAGAAATTTAATTTTCAGGGTTTGGTTAGGTTTTTTTTTAAGTCTCATTTATGCTGCACATGACAGGGAGCCAGTTTGGGTTCAAAGGACCAAAAGAAACATTCAGACCCTGGTCAAGCTTTCAATTGACATCTCATCCTTGCCCTGATGACTGCTTAGGAGACAAAAAATCTTCTGGAAGATCACTTCTGACTTCAGCTTTTACCATTGAACAAGTTTTCTTCTGTCCTCCCCAAAATCCATCTGACCCATCCAAGTAGCAGCATTAACAGAGAACTCCTTCCAGTGATGGGGATGTGCCTCCAGCCCACCTGGGGCTCAGTTACCTTTCTTACTTCTTACATCTGTGGATCAAGTAGTTATTTACTCAAATATTAAGAACTCTCGGTTACCTGAAGTTTACATATACACCTATCAGTCACCTGTATGTGTAACTTGGTGGGTGCTGAGGTTGGTAAGTAATCTGTTCTCTCATTTTCCTGTTGGATTAGCACACCTGGGAACCACCAGCAGACAGAATCCATGCTTCTGTCTGCTGTCCACCATGGATATGGTTCCATTTCACATAGTTCAGACTGCAAATTACCAGATTTTTTTGACAAACACACCCAAATTTATTTTGGAGAGCGGGAAAAAAAATACTACCAGACAAGATACGTATCTGATCTCATTTCCACAGTGCTGGGCCATCAGCTATCACATATGTTTAATATTTTGGCCCATTTGTGAAACTGCAAAACTAACACACCAAAATCTGAAAGTACAAAAGCCCTACATGTTTTCCAGGTCACTGAGTCATCACAACACTGTACACTAAGGAAGGAAAAAACAAATAAACAATAATCAAAACCCCACAAATATAATAACAAAATTCCTCTTGCACATAATGCTGTTGGCATCAGTTTGACCCATTCTCTTCTGCGGTTCAGCATTAACCATTTATCAATAATCAAGGAAAGCAAGAAAAAAAGATTAGCAAACCCCCACCTCTTCCCACAAATAGCATTTTCACTGTGGCATTTTGTATCAGCTAGAACTTCATGTGTTTGGATAGCTCTTTAACACACAGTGTTTACACTGAACATTAATTAGCTCGTGTTTAAACACCAGTTGCCATGCTGTGCTAATGTAGTGCTAATGACTTGAAACAGATGAACTTCACTTGCACACACCAAATATACCAAAAAGAGATTTTACTGCTTACTGAACAAGCAAGATTTTCTTAACATCCTGATTAACAGAGAAAGGAAGGAAATTATTGATTAGCCAGTATTTGCCTACCTTAGGCATGTTACTGTAGCACAAATTATTTCATATAAAAGAACATGTTTCAAATCCATTCCTAAACACAAACTCTGTTTTATCATGGAGGATTTGGGCTTTCGTTTTTGTTTTTTTCTTCCTAAAGTAGATGCCGAGAAGTTTTTCCTTGACAGCTCTTTCAGTAGGTGTTAGGTTTTGATAAAGCTATTTCATCAGGCTCTTGAACCATACATTTTTACCCCTTGAATCATTTTAACAGATTCACTTCTTAATCATTTCTGGCTACATTTTCCTCACTCATTTCCTTCCCTACTCCTCAGCTCCTCTCCTAACTGTTTGAAAACCTGATGTTCCAGCCTCACCATCTGAAGTGGCACAATTCCAAACTGATTGTTTGCAGATTATACTGTTACCTGCAGAAACACAGTTTTTCACTGGTCCTTCTTTTGAAGGCCACACTGTTCCCCATTCTCTGGCTGCCTCTTCAGAGTTTTTCTGGTGTTGATTCTGAAGATGCAAGGTATCAGTTTTATTTATGTGGCAGGCAGATCTGAGTAATAGTCTTATAACCTCAGGCTCCAAATGATTCAAAACATGAACTTTTACCCAGAAGGGAAGAAGGCTGTTCAGAAAATAATTCCTTTCCCCCAAAGGTTTGAACTTCGGATGCTGTTGCAGGGTGGAATGAGATAGCTGCCAACCAACTGCTGCCATTTCCACTTCTGACCTCAAGGCACTGCATCCCCATCTCTCACAGAAGAGCAACTTTTGATCCTCACCAATAGACACTGCTTTTAAAGCTCCACCAACAGGAAACACTGAGCCAGGCCAACAGGGAAAGCAGCTGCCTGGGACAGAACATTCCTCACCCAGCCCTTTCCTACAAGCAGGGAGGCAGCAGTGCTGGAGATGAGGATGTTTTTGCCTGTCTCCACCATGCTGTGATGCACCTGGTGACAAACAGGGACACCCAGAGAGAGGCCAGGTGTGGGTTAGGCCATGACACTGTTTGTGTCACTGCAGTAACTGTGCTCTTTCCCAGGAATGACTAACTGGGAGTTCACAGGAAGGACCAAGCACCCAGCAATGTGTCCTGCCCAGCAGCATAAACACCCTTCTGCTGATCCCTTCCCTTGCAGAGGACAAACACATCCCACCCTTCTCCAGCTGAGCCCCAGAAAGCACCTGTTCACAGCACTGGGAAAACATACAGTCCAAGCAAGAGCCTTAAACAATTATACCAACTTTATACAGCAAATTTAGAAAGTGATTCAAACAACAAAGCAGCAAGCTGGGAACTAAATTAAAAGGTCAAAGTTGCATATACCACACTTAGTCATAATCATTCAGTTGGAGAAACAGGCTGGATTGGGTAACTAAATTCACATCTTTGCAGCAGCCAACTACTCCAATCATATTGCTTTTACTTATTGCAACATCTTCAGAAGAGGGAAAGGGTGCACAGTACACTATATTAGCAAAATGCTTTCAGAAAAATGTACAGCAAGGTTCAACACTTGTATTTTTGTCGCTACTATACACAGAGCAAAAAATGTGTTTTTTACAAAACAGAAATTTCCTTCCTTCTAAGTAAAGAAAAAGCCTTATTGTTTATAAACAGCACTGCAATACTTTTCCCTATATCTGTCAGTTGCACCAGAAGAACGAATACTAAACGCTGTTCAGGAAACAACTAGTTTAACTACTGATAATGCAACAATTCAACTTCATGCAGATTGCCACAGCTGTTCACAGGGAAAGATATTTCTCATTGGTTATGCCTCTGCTTTCCTCAGTAACCCTTCTGGGCCATCACTCATCCAACAGGCTGCTCCTGCTTTGGCAGACAGGGAAAAAACCACAGTTGTTCTTTAGGATTCATAGGGCCTTTTTTATCATTTTGGGTTACATGATAGTAATTTTCAAGTGTCAGACTCAAAAGGGGAAGACACTTCATACTTTAAATCTACACTCCATTTGGCAGAAAGGGGAAGCAGTATACTTGTTTTCAACAATCTCTGCAGCCTCTATGTGGAGTGACAGATTTTATATTAACAGGAACAGGCCCCTACTAACACATTACAGCCATGTTCCAAAACAGGACAGCAGCACATTAAATATCTCTCGGGCAGGCAACACCTGCACAAGGCAATATGATCTGAAATTCATATTTGCTCCCAGGAATTCTAGACTGTTTGATATACTAAAGATTCAACCAGTATTTGCCTTCCAGCACTGAGATATGTGGGAGAACTGCTGAAATTCTTTGTACTTATTTAAAGTAAGTAACAGAGCTCGCAGCATCAGACAAAATTTTCTGTTAAGAGCAAGAAGTCTTCATTTCAGGTCCTTCAAAATTAAGCACAGTATTAGTGAAAAGTACTACTTTGCTACAGAAGTGGTCTAGAAACCAATTCCCATTTAGCCCAGAATGCCCTCCCTGAAGCAGAGAACACAGCTGCTGGGACATTATCTGTCACATGGATTTAATCCCATTCAGCAGATCTATACCATAAAAGACAAAAAAAAAAAAAAAAGAAGGGATACAAAATGCAAAATTCAACATTCTTTCCTATCCCCATTCAAATTTCTAATTATGATCAATTAAATTCCCCTGGCATCTCCATGAGATAATGTATTCCATAGTTAACATCTATTGTTCTTTTTACACCCACTAGTCATTACTTTTAAATGAACTACAGAGCCAGGGTTGGTAATTACTATCACACAATAGCCCTGTGAAACCTTCCTGTCAGGGATCCAGTTACCCAGCCTGGAGATAACGCTTCAAAGCTCAGTTTCCATCAGGATCAAGAAGCAAGTTTTGCCTCACTTTCCACATTAATGAAACTGGATTTGAGATACTGAGGTGAGGGGAAAGAGGAAAAAAATCCCAACAAAATCTGTTTTAAATCCAAGAGCAGAAATGAAAAAGTCGATATCAGTATCAAGTACTATTAAAAGACTGTAGTCAAATGTGTTGAGCAGAAGCCAATCCCAGATCATGGCCAAAAGTGATGGTGCCACCCAGTATGGATCATAATATAAACACACAGCACATAACCCTGCCAGAGTCACCCAGGTCAGCACAACTAAGCTGAATAGGAACTAAAACAACTCCAGCAGGAGTTCCCTGAGCATCATTAAAAAAACACCCAAACATTTTTGTGCAAATGCTTTTAAGTTCAGAACAATTTAAGTTAAATAACTGGCATTTAAGTAGGCTTAGGGATACACCTGAAAAGAGGATCCTAGGCAAGATTTTAATGTCTTGTCAATGAGATTGTATTTTTAAAGAAAATGATAAACCTACCAAAGAAACAAGTAAGAGTCATTTTAAGTCCAGGACAGAAAAGTCAAGTAAAATTGAAATGGCAAACAAACAGTCTTCAAAACTACTGGAATTTTGTTGCAGATAAAATTACTGGAATTTTGTTGCTGCTACTGAGGTCCCCAAGCTTGTCCTTACAACACTTCAAAAATCATCAAGCAAAAATTGTTTAATGTTAGCTAAGCAAGTGTATTCTACATTAACATTTTCCCCAAAGACCTAGGAAAGGTCAGCTATCACATCAGTTCCACTGCCTTTCTGATAAAAGAATAATTATTATTATTTCCTATTCTCCTTCCATGACACAGCACTTACCAAAACCTTTAAAAGCTGCACTATAGTCCAATTTTAACAAACACAAAAAGGTAAGCAGTTAAAGTTTCTCCAGAAACTCAGAAAAATCTAATTTCTTCTTACTTAATGATTTTCTGAAGGCTGAAGCGAAACAATATTTTTAAGACATCCAACGTTTTCCCTAACAGAAGAAATAAAAAATTTTTAGGCAAAGCCCTGCTCTTTGGAATAGATTCAAACTGCACCAGAGTGTAATTATATTAAAGAACATTTACTCCCAGTTGGCACAATAAGATTTAATAAAAATTCTAGTACATACATAATACTTTCTCCATTCACGTGTTCTCCTCCTATGAACTATACTATTGTTTATCATTTGTAATTCCAAGCAACATGTAGCACCTTTTCTTTTCAAAACACTCCACATTAAACAGTTCAAAGGGACCTTTCATTAACTCCCAGAACAAAATAAAATAGTAACAAATCACCACCATATCCCCCCCTCTCACCCTCCATCACAGATTTTGGGGTTCTAGTAATTTCCTATAAGATATATTGCTGTCTTTAAAATTATGCTAAAATATGTGTTTTTTCCAGGTAGCTAGTTGCTGGCACCAAAATTACCTTAAAAACTATTTTGGCCACAAGTGAGAAGAGAAATGCCCCAGAAAAAGAAAAGTTTACAGGCCTAGATCTGCAATTTCTGCAGCAGGGGATTCAGAAACAGACACATTAAAACAAGGGCAAAATCAGAGCCAGCCTGAAGCCAACTTTTCACACTTTTCTCAAACTGCTGTATGCTATTCAGAGTCACCCTGGCAAGTCAAAGGAGAGCAAAAAAACCCCAACAATGGTCTTACAATTCTGAGCAATAAATGTGTAACTGCTGCATTTGCTCTCTTCTAAAAAAGAGGAGTCTACATCAGAATCTTATGGTGCTGCACAAGTTCTGCATCTCAACAGAGCATGTTGGATTTCTGTAATAATAATGTATCAAAAAGCTTACACATAAAAAATTACATCCTTTGGAAAGGGTAAATGGTGAGGTAAAACTGCAGTATTGTAACTCCATCTCTTATCTCAGTGGAAAAAAAATCACCTCCTCATTAATCTGATAAAAGATTATCTAAAACCTCCGTGGATTAGTCCACAGATGAAAACTCTGCCCACATCTCCAATTAAATTAAAGGTCACTATGAAATCTTTAGGGGAAATTTTGACCAAGTGACTTAAAGAAAAGCATGTTTCCAAAATTAAGTAAAATAAGGTGCCCTGAATCCTAAATTATAAAGGGCTTATCAGAATTGTCTTGCAGGCTCTTTTTTCCCAGTGCAAATGCACATCAATACAGGTAGCAAGTGAGCATTCAAGGACTTCTTACATTTACATTCATTTCCCTAACAAAAGAATTTCATCAATAGTCACAGTACCTGCAAAGGTAAAACAACCATCACACACCTTCATATGAAAAGGTTTTAAAAATAAACAGGCTTGTCCACATGAGGCCAAGCTCAGACACACAGAGGAGCAGCACCAATTACTAAGTCAAACTCTAGGTCCCCATGTAAATTGTAGTTATGAGATATTATCAAAAAAGGAATGGAATCTACAGATTTACCCATAGGTATCTAAAGACATCTTTTTTTAGACATCTTTTTTTCAGGGGATTTTTAATGATTGATCAAATTTCATATTTCTTATGAACAGCCTTCATTTTAATTTCATGTTCTGCAGAGGATTAGTATTCAAGGTGCTTTATGGCTTTTTAACCTGACAGGACAAAACACAGTACACACAATCATAGCTTCTTTAGGTCTCAGAGATGTTTTCAAAATTACAGAAGGGGATATTCTCTGATGTTATTAAATAGGACTAAAGCATTTAATACTTAGACGTATTTGGTTTTGGACCTAGCACATCCCTAAGAAGCAAGGTAATAACTCTTCAAATAAAATAAACAATTAGAAAAAAACAGGCAAATATCTACAGACCAGGCAGCTGGCACAAACCAAAACAAGAACAACTAATCAAAGCAAGGCTATTTTCAGAAAGCTTAAATTGTCTTGGGAAGGAGGAGGGCTACATTTACATTTAATACAAATAAAGTATTCATACCTAACTAGAACAGCAGTCATACTTAACACATGAAAATGAATTATCTTAAGGCACCTGAAGATAAAGCTGAAAATATTAACATAGGGAACTGCTATTAAGGGCACATTGATTACAGCTGTTCACCTTCTTGCATCTCATCTGCCCAAGGAAAAGTGTCTTTGATAAATGCAGAAAATGCATTTATGACAGATCAGGACTTCTTAGAAGCTTCTGCAAGCATAACCCCCAGAAGGCCCAAAGGACAGAAAAGGTTAGGGAAAGGCCAGTAAACAGGACTTCAAAACATGCAAGTCTTTTCAGAGCTGCCATCAAGTTTGGGAAGTGGTGGGGAAAAAGGTAACTCAACTCAAAAGTCAAACTTTTGTGCAAAGTTTCTTCAAAGTAATTGTTCCCAGCACCTACGAGAGGCAGTTCTGCCAATCACTCCAAGCCGTGCAATGAGTGGTCTCTCTCACTGGATTCCATGAAAAAATAAATGGAGAAAGGTATTACCAACATTTCCTGCTACCTGGAAACTGCAAAAGAAACATAAATCAGCACCACATGAACAGAAAAGCTCTTTGTGATCTAACTGGAAGAAAATGGACTAGAATTCCAGACTTCTCTGAAAGCCCTGTGCAGGTAATCATGTTATTTTTAGTTTCAGTATTATTAGGAGGGTGAGAAAAATTTTGCTTTAACTTACTTGATTGAAGAGCAGTGTTCACACAGATTATGGAACAAGTAAGATTATAAAGAGTCTCTAACACCTTAAAGCAGCAACAGCAAAGACTGAGAACCACATTAATACAGCTCTAGAATCACACATATTTTAGCAAGAACTGTGCAGAGATCATAAACTACTGATGATAGCTTCTGTGCTTAAAATACTTCAACTTCTAATTCATAGAAAGATCTACAGAAGGTTAACAAAACAAACTCTAAGGAATCCTAGTCCTAAGAATAGCCAGAAAATAAAATGTCAGCTTTGGAATTGGTGAGTACCAGACATTTCTTTCTCTGCTTAAGGCAACACTCATCTCATTCAGATTTATGTTCAACTCAGATACCTAGAAACTAAAATGCTAAAGTTCAGCAGCATTGTGGCTTTCCAGCTGGAGGAGACAGAGTGACAAGCACAGGACAACATCCAAGACACTGAAATGGAGCCCAGATGGCCCCAAACAACCTGAATTTTTACCATGCTAAGGACAAAGCATTTTGCTTATTTAAAAAAGCCAAAAGCCCAAGCAACACAAAAACACTGCCAACCCTCAATGAGCAAAGATATTACATGAGGCTCAATGAAAACGTTAGGACAGACAACCCAGACCTCCCCAGCTTCCCAACTGACTGTCATGACAAAAGGGCTATGCAGTTTTTCAGCTTGTAAAAAGCTTTTACAGCCTTGCAACTGTTACATACATTTCAGTATCATCTTCCAGTGACTAATTTTGAATTAAAGAGTGACTTAAGCATTTTATGATTAAAAATACTGATCTATGAGACAAACACACAAAACCACTCACGTTCACAGGGCTGAAGCAACTATACAATTCCTAGTTATTCTATTACGGTACCTTGTAGTATTTCACAAAATCCCCAAACACATTAAGGCAAAAAATAATATGAGGAAAAAGCATTCCCATGTGTTTTTTCATGTAAATACATTTTCTTGTTTTTCCCATACTATTTATAACTCTAAGCATTTCAAGGTGTAAACTTATTAGTTGACAGACACTGGCAAGAATTTTCTCTGGACTTTGTTATTCAGAACATGAAAGAGGCCTTGCCACAAACAGCACTGAAATCAAAGGCAGCAGCTGCATCTGCATTCCCTCTGTTTCTTGCATTATACACAGAAGACAGCAGTACTTAATGAATCACTGAAATACATTAAAGCTTTCTGGTGGTTTGGTTTTGGGTTGCTTTTCAGTTTTTTTCAGGAGCAATGGAAGTAACTCCTATTTCTAACAGCTGCAATATACTTTAATTGCAACATCTGACAGGTCAATTACAGATTGCTTGACCCTAACAGCTGCTTTACAGGCCTGACTCCCATTGAAAGCAACTGAGTCAGAAAATTATGAGCACCTCCCACAACATATTTTTTTATGCTTAATTGCTAAGAAACCATGGGAGGTAGATACATGAAAGAAAAACAACCCAACTTTGCTGGCATTTTGAATTAAAATGATCATTTCACAGGAAAGTAAAGACACCATATTGATCATAAGGAGAAAGTAAGTCATTACACTGAGAGGGTAAAGTGAGGTCCTTGCACATGTGGGGATCCTTCCTACTCTGTTTTTTCTCCCTCAAAATGTGGTACTGATAACAAGCCTGGAAGGATAATTCGTCATGTGAATATTCAAAAAAAAAAAAAAAAAAGCAAACAAGATTGGGAAGAACATAAACAGAGCTAAACAGCTCTCTTCTCCTTTTCCTTTTTTTCAGCAGCATGGATCTAACCCCAACATGGTCTTTCCCTGTGTGAATCAGGCCATCAGTGTGAAATTAAGGAAAAATAAAATTTTCCTTAAAAGGTTTAAATTCATTAAAGTGTTTTTTAACTTTTCAGCACTCCTTGAGAAGTGTTCTCACCCATTATTCATATTCTCCCAACCTTTGCTCCTCTATGGTATAATTCAGTCACAACACACTGACACAGGTCCTTAACTTACTGGAAGGCAGACCTCAGGTAGAACAGAACAATGGGACTTCAGTAAATGAAATCACTCCTCCAGAACTCTATTTCAGAGGCATATACTAAATTTTGACCAGCTACATAGCAAGCTGTTAAGCACACATACACAGATCTCACTTCTGAGCATATTAATCAACGTACCTGTCTCCAGAAATTTCATCTGACAACCCCACAGGCTGAAAAGTAAAAAGGTCAGCAGGTGGGTGTCTTGTAGCAATACACACCAAAATTCACCAGTTACCTGCTGAATTCACAGTGCAATATGAACAGCTTAAAAACATTTTGATGAATTTTCAAGAACTCCAGTTTTACTTTACATTTAAGCTGTATTAATGCAAACTCTCTATTATCATTCTCCTTTGCAGTTACCTCCTTGTAAAAAAAAGCTAAAATCTTCCCTTTCTTATCCTATATTTTCTATTCAATAAACAGGTATCATCAGTGTAATGTTTGTCCAGGAAATGCCTTCAACACCATGAAAGTTTCTACTACTTCACTCAGAAATAATTTCTATAGTCTCAACCAGTTAAGAAACAGTTACGGGTGAATGCACTCCCCTCTATGTGGGTTACATTTTGTTCACACACATGCTCAGAAAAAGAAGTGTCATTAAAACAGCTTCAAGGAAATTAATTTTAGGTCATCAATTTTAAGGTCTTGATTTGCTGGGAGATAAAAGAACAGCAAAAGCCACCAGATGGATTCAAAAGGGCAAAGGGAAATAAGTGTCTTTCAGCCATATCCTGCCTTGTCCAATTACAGAATTATGCAGGCAAGTCTAATTTCAGGCATAGGGCAATGTTCCTATATCCATGCTTAATTCACCCACCAGGCATTTGTTTATCAAAGAGAGTCAAGCTCTGAATTACAAGCACTGTGAGTAGGTTTGTGGGTATGCACTACACACACCTCATCAGGGTGTGGGTGTGTAAACAACGCTTTTAATTGCTCAGAGAGGTCAGGGCAGAGAAGCCAAGCAGAAGTGGCAGCTCAGGTTGTCTTCCAGGATAAGGTGGAAAAGCTGATGCCATCCCTACAGCGCTGCCTCTGTCATGCTGTGTACAACGAAGGCTTTAGAGACAACATTGGTCATCCTTTTGGGAAAACTCAACTGAACATGCAAGTAGAAACACACACATGGGATGTAAATCTCTCACCTGCATTCATCACCACCTTGCGAGACAAGCTCCTCTCTGTTAAAATGAGGAACAGCCTCCACACCCCCTCAAAAGTCTTCCCAGCTCCATGAAGGATCAGAAGTGTTATGCCAACAGACAATCCCTTCTTCAGCAGCCTGAGATCTGAACAGACCACACAAACCAGCATTGATTTGGCTGAGGTTACTGAAGGAGGAGGCTCAAAAAGTCACTGTTCACACCTCACTCATTTGTGTCTACAAAGAAGTTGGCAAAACAGTCAGCCCATGGTATTTTCATTGGTAAATGCAGTGCTTAGGGCAGCTGGATGGAAAAAGATTAAAAAAATATATCCTGAGAAAGCAAAACCACTCATGGGGCAGCACCACAACTTGCTCATTTTTATCACTTCAGTTGTAAAGTTTTAACCTGGCAGAAAGGACAGCTACCTAGATAGGATTTAAAAGTAAAACTGGAAAGTTGGCCCAACTCATCAGAAAAGCAAAGGTTCATAAAATCTGTTTAATACTCAAAAACCATTGCAATCCACATCTCAAAGCTGCATGACAAAAGAAATTGAGAGCCACACAACTAAATATTTACACTACTAAATAAAACACACCTCTTAATCTTTTCAGACACTCAGAGTTTTCTGAAACTGTCGGGCACTGCTTTCAGCTTGCCTGAAATCTCGCAGCAGTGTTAAGGCTTCTGGGAACACTCGGCCTGTTGTCATAAAGGGAATGATACAAGGGAATAAAGGGAATTACAAAATCGGAGAAAGTTTGTATGCACAGCTGGTCCGTTCTCCATCTATCTCTCTTGCTACTCACTAAAAATAACATAAATAGAAGAGTAACACTTTTTTTCTTTTCTATAAAAAACTTTTGTACAGTTGTCACGTATTTGTTCAGAAGGTTTACTCAAAACCTGGCAGAGCATTTATTAACCAGCACACTTCTGAGCTGACAGACATTCAGGATTATCTCCCCCTTGGTTCTTTCCATTTCTCCCAATTTCTTTGTTTAATACAAGTCAAGCTGAAAAGGAAGAAGTGTGGAAGTGATTAGACAAAAAGAAATGCTACTGAGGAGGTCCTACAAAGATAAGCCTTATCAAATGTCACAGCAGTTCCAAACAAGACAAGAGTTGTACAGATCACTTTCATTTCCCACCAAAGTACATTTATTTATGTGACCAACCCCAAGCATTACACAAGAGTACTAAGAAAAAAAGCAAAGCCCCTCCAGGCAACAGGGATGACGGGTACATATTAAGCAAGCAGAATAGTAATGCCTGGCTTGGAAAGGATCCAGAGAGAAACCTTCACCTTGCCCTGGCCACAGTGGGGCAGGGAGACAGGAACTAGAAGTGGGAGGTGACAGCACACAGGGCTTAGGGAATGCTCTGCTATGCTCTGCTTTTGCAAGGGCATCACTCCCAGGCTCAGCCAGAGGAGTCTGAGATGGATCCCTCCCTGGCAGAGCCCAGCACAGGCAGGCTCTGGATACTTGGAGTTTCAGAAAACAAGGAAGCAGAGCATGCTGCAGCTCGCAGGCAGGAGACAGCAAGCACAACTCAGAGAACTTCCACTGTCTCTCCATGTCACATGTTCAGCAACATTTCCTACCCAAGCTCCCACAACACAGGCGTCTGAGCACCACCAGCTCCTTCCTCGCACAGAACCCTCATTCTTCAAGCCTGTCTGGGTTCATAAAAACAAATGTTTTTCTTTTCTCAGTCAAATAGAATGTTTTTTAGTTCTCTCTATTTAATTTCAGATCAGAACTTCACTGCAGCTCATGACAGGTCACATTTCACTCCTCTGCCATCTGCTTTGAAATTCCCAGTATCAAAGGAGTCCGCAGCTTTGTGTTTATAATTTTGCAGTCCTATTTTACAACTGAAGTGTAATTTAAACAAAACACATGAAATCCAGAGTAAAATCTAAAGTTTTGCGGCTCTGTCTTCTATCTCCACTATTAAAACCCAATATAGTGATTTTTTGGCTAAAACAGATCCCTTAAAAGAGCACTCCAGTGCCTGAATAATCATTTTAATTCTCTTAAAAGAGATTCTCTTCTAAGCTTCACCATCCCACCTTCTCACAGCTCCAGGATAACAATCCTGCAGGACATGCAATACAGTCACAGCACTAAGGAATATCCTCCTGCAATATTCCTGTCATCCAACACCAGCAGGGTCAGAGAGCACAACACTTTATAAACCACTGACACTGGGTAATGAATATTAAAACCTGGTTCACAAAACAATCCATTTCCACTGCCCTCTTGGCCTTTATGAGAAAATACCACTGTTTACCATGTTTATTGATCTTCTGCTATCCATTGTCCATCAGTCCTCTTCCCTTTTAGAACCCCAACTGCATTAGGTATTAATTTAGATTTTGTATAGCAGAGTAAGACATCTTACTGTCAGGAGAGGAGAGAGTTAAAACAGATAGGAAAGATACCGAACAGAGAAGTAGGAGTTTTGAGGAGCAGAAGGGCAAGATCAGAGAATAAACTCTTTTTCATCATTATATTCTCATGTCTCTCCAAAGACACTAACAATTGGCTTCAACAGAGACAACAGTACCCAGAGAATAAATATGTCTGGTAAATAACACCTTGGAACTCCTCTCCTCCCAGAGGGTGAAGCAGGAAGAAAAAACCCCAGCAAATCTTACAGGGATTACTGCACACTGCAGACACCTCAGTCATTCTAACCTATTCTACCATCAAAACTTGCTCCTCTTGCTTCCTTTGTCTCACCATTTCCAACAGAAGCAAGACTGGCCTTGGCTAACACAGGAAGTCTTCAAACAATGCCTCTCAGATACTTTAATTGAGCAATTTCAACTTAAGACACTTGGGTTTTATTTTTCAGAGATAATGGTCATCAAGGAGTCCATTAAAGGAAAGGATGAAAGGCAGATTCTGCATTACCAAACTGGTCTGACTGGGAGTCCTGCACTACACTGGTTGTATTGTTACTGTGCTGACCAAGGAGAGGAGATTTTGCTCCCTCACAATGCTCTGAGGGAGCAGAGGCTGAGACTGCTGGGTGAGGATAAACCCCCAGCCAATGCACAACCTTCAAGTCTTCTCTTAAGCTGGAAATGGGATTTTGATCAATTATTATTAACTTTCTACCTTCAAATTTCTGTGCTTGTCATGTTAATAGAAGCTTTATAGAAGCCAACCTCCAAGTAGAGAAAACTCACAATTCTGTCAAGAACAACTGATTGTAATTTTTTTGGACACAATAATTGGGATTTTTGTCCAGAAAAGATGATTAATTCAACCACTTGCAGTACAAACCCCCCCCCCCCCCAAACCAAACCCCTTACTTTGTGAATCTGAACTGTTTAGCAAAATCTTCTACAATAAGGAGTGGTACACTTAATTTTTCGGTATCAACAGTTCTGACATATTGCTCTTTCAGTAGCTCAATGTTCTACCCTCCTCCGCCTTGAAAGCACAACACATCCTTTCAAGTGTCCACTTTGCATTACTTAAAAATGTTCAGGCCCTTTATCAGGCATATGTAGCACCCTTGTGCACTTCCAGAGTTGGTTTCTACTCTGAATACATCTCCTCTAATACAAAGTACACACTTATGACAGCTCAAAGTATTAATTCTTATCTTTATTTCTCTAATCTCTAGGTCTACATTATGCTCTCATTTTCTAGCATACATTGTCATCTGATTGTTTCATTTAGGGCAGTAAGGGTTTCTAGAACATGAGGCCTTTAGTCATGGGTAAACGTTTTAGGGCACACTGAATTAGCATTACTACTGTGGACATCTGATACCACAACTTCTAGCCTACTAAAGAAAAAGAATAAAAATTCAGAGATTTGAGGGACTTTTCCAAGCTCCAAGACTGTGTTTAAAACCAGAATTTACTTACCCTCCTCTCCATTCTTTTGAAACTTAGTTTATCCTAAAAAACAGCCTTTACTTTTCTTCAGTTCCCAGGCAGGTGTCAGTTACACTCTGCACCACAATTTATTCATCTCACTGGTACAAACTGGCTAGAGCTCAGTCCTTAAGAGCAGGACAGGGGAGTATGTCCTTACCTCTGCCCACTGCCATGCCTGTGACTGGTCACCTTCAGCCACACAATGTAACTGTGGCCTTTCAGACGTGCTACAAGAGCAACCTTCTGATTTCATCATGGAATTGGTTGAGTTGGCACAGAAGGTAGGGGTAGAGCAGCACAGTCCCCAAATCGATCAACTAAAAAGCTGTTTGAATGCAACAATGCATCCTCAGTCTTCTAGCTACATGATTTTAAATGCATTTCATTTATATTAGCCTTTTATTTGCTAAGTAACTTTCCATATCTTCCATTACTTTGTTTACACACCTACCACAACAGAGAAGTTACTGGCATTACACATTATGTCCATGCTTCCTGCTCCACATTCTCTACTTTGAGAAACAGTTGGTTTAGAAGTTCTTTAGCTAGAAACAACTAAACATTTGGTATTAGAAGCTGGAAGTCCTAAGAGTTATCACACAAAAAGAAGTATATAATTAATACATGCTATTGGGTTGTGTCATTCTTCAAGTTTTACTTTGGATTTTATTCAATGATTTTTTTTTCTGAAATAGATAATTTCTGTAAGTTCTTTTGCATGGACCAGAAATGTTGTTCACAAGCAAAGCATTCAGCTTGCCAGTACAACTCCCAGGCGATACCATACCCCAGCAAGCTCCAGTGTAACACATCTCTGAGCACAGAATCAACTTCTTCATCTTTTACTCAAGGGAGAAAGCACCCTGCACTGCATTAGAAACACTACCTCAAGCCTCAGCACCTACTTGGAGCATAATTAATATGCCACCCACAACACAGCACCTTGTTGGATCAGCTCTGAAGTCAGACACAAGAGTATCCTCCCATAAATCATAAGACAGCACAATGTCAGTGTTTTTAAAAGTCAATTTTAACATCCCAAATCACTAGCTTACCCTTTTACACTTAAGGTAAAGTGCTTTTACCTCTCATTTAGCACGTTTTCAGTTCCAAAAAAATCAAGAGGGTATTCACACTGACTGAATTTTATTCACTTCAGGAATATTATTTTAGCACTAAAAAGACAACATCTTCTGGTAAAAATATACACCCCTGAAATTGTGAGCATGCCTCATTTTTCCTGAGTTGCACAGGCAATATCATCTTGAAAGAGGAGTATGACAAAGCATCTTAACAGAAGATAATCTTACAGCACTGAAAACTTAAGCTAATTTATCTTATGGTTATAATACTTAAGTTGCATACAAAAGTTTAAATTAGCCTCCGCTGTGTATTTAATTTCCCAAAATTATGGTCAGGAGTTCTTCAAGACAGTTGCTGACAGATACAAATCACCAAGAAGTTGAGCACAAACATTTACAAGGAACTTTAGCACACGCTGGAGACAGAGTACGCAGGTTTAGCCCTGAACTGCAATGAAGATAACACAGATGACACTGAAAATTAAAAGAGAAGCAGAAACCAAAGAGCCAACAGCTAGGGCAAGAGAAAGGAAACAATTTTAGTAGACAGGAAACCTCTCGCCTTTGGTGGTAAAAGCCAACTGAAAAATTCTCCCCCGATTCCAGCAGGAACGACCGCTGCCGCCTCCTGTACCGCCTGTTTTTAGGGTGTCGCTCGTACTCCGGCAGCTCCTGCCCAGCTGCACCCCCGGCTCGGCAAACCCCGCTCCCGCGCTGAGGGGACGCGGCTCCATCCCGCCCAGCCCCGCACCGGCCCGGCCCAGCCCCGCTCCCCGCGGACTCCCGGCTCCCCCCCGGCTGCCATCGGCCCAGCCCGGCTCCCCGGGATGTCACAGCAGCCCCTGGGAGGGGGAGCAGGAGCAGAAGGGAAAACAGGAGAAAGGTTTGGGGTCCAAAATCCCTTCACGGACACAAACCCGGGGCAGACTCAGGGATCTCCCCCAGGAGGAGCTGCAGGAGCCGCAGGGAGGGACAGGGGAGACTCCGGGAGGGACAGGGGAGACTCAGGGATTTCAGGAGCCCCAGGGAGGGAGAGGGAAGCTGCTCTTCCCCCCTGTGCAGCTCC